>NC_089509.1:58061880-58154380 GCF_036850995.1 Saccopteryx leptura
TGACTGAGAAAATGTCATTAGACAAATCAAAAATGAGAGGAGCATGAGAGTTTCATACAACTAAATCTGCTTTCCTTTTACCTGGACTCCTTCCTGGCAACTATAGTTCAAGGAAAGGGCACAAGCACAAGGAAAAAGCCAGGTGATTACACAACTGCTTTGCATATTGCATTACTTTTCCTCAAAAAACATGGAGCATTTACGCATTGCTCTGAAGGTACTCCTAGATTACCAGTAGCGTATCTATTATTGTTTCAATTAATTGGTAAAGGAAACGACATTCTGCCAGCAAGCTGGCTAAGAGTGCCCTAGAAACCTGCTTGAACACATAATCCTTTGAAGCTGGGCCTTAAATTTAGAGTTCCGATCAGCAATAAAGAGAGGCCCCTGTTGTGTGTACAGATTATATTTATGCAGGACTCTTAGTTCCTGGAAAGAATATTTATTTGACTTAAATGTAAATAAAGAAAAATATATCTTCATATTAAAATTGGACAAATTAGAGAGCAGGATTAGAAATACTCTTTTCAAGCTATAGAGTAAAATGCTAAAATTATCCTGAAATCAAATTAAAATCCTAATTTTTCTGATTCAGATGGAAAAACTGATGAGCAAGGCCAGGAAGGGTGAATGAAGGCTATGTGACAGCGCCACAGAAGCTGGGCAGGGCCCAGGGCGTCAGTGTACTTCACAGGCCATAGAACTGCTCTGTGCCCAGTAAAAAATACATCTTCTTTCCAGTTAGTTTTACATGTTCATATATAATAGTTTTCTTCTATAGATATGTAAGCACCTTAGTCTTTATTTTATAGTCTATATTTTTAAGTATTCTAGTAAGTACTTTTTACTTATTGATTGAACTTAGAGTAAGGGAGAGGGAGAAAGGGTGAGAGAGAGAAACGTTAATCTACTGCTCCATTTATTTACGCATTAATTGGTTGATTATTCTATGTGCCCAGACCAGAAACCGAACCTGCAACCTTGGCATATCGGGACAAGACTCTATCTAACTGAGCTACCAGGCAGGGTCTAATGAGTATTTCAAATCTAAACTTGTGAAACAAGTTATGAAATGATGTATTACAAAGCAAATTTTATTTTGAAAGAATTTCATGTCACATAACCCCCTTAGAGCATTTAGAAATGTAAGTGTGAATCACAAATTCAATACATACATTACAGATATGGAAATAACTTGAATATTATCACAAACTATATACAATTTTTGAAAATCTTATATGGAATAAGTCTATAATAAAATATTAAGTAGAAGGAGGAAGGTAAAACTAACTTCAAAAATATAAATATCAGAATTTATTTTCTGATTTATTTCTTTTACTAAAAAGAAACACAAAGATTTAGAAAGATGCTAACAAGATAGTCTTTTTTTTTCTTTAAGATTTTATTTATTCATTTTAGAGAGGACAGAGAAGCGGGGAGGAGCAGGAAGCATCAACTCCCATATGTGCCTTGACCAGGCAAGACCGGGGTTTCAAACTGGCGACCTCAGAATTTCAGGTCACCGTTTTATCCACTGTGCCACCACAGGTCAGACACAAGATATAATCTTTTTAAAACCAAGGTAATAGGCTGGCTTTAGCTCAGTGGTTCCTTTGAGTCAAGTCTGCTTGTTAAAAATCAAGGTAAAAGACCTATAAAAACAATAATTAATCATGATTAATAAAAATATTTTACTATTGAAGAATGAATTTTTGGACACAGAAACTGAAGGTATTAAGAAATTATCCTTTATTTCTTGAACCCTGGTTTTGAAAAGTTATTCAACTTTTACTCAGGAACCCTAAGTACAAAATCTGAATAATGGAGGGAGTTCTTATCAGTGAGGTGCTACAATATAGTTAACTTGAATTTCACAGGTGGGAAGATGGGCAGAAATGAATAGTGAGTCAGTAGTGGCCATTCATCTAGTTTGAAACATAATGCCCAGGGTCACAGAATGTTAGACTTGCAAGGGGTCTCAGATTATCAATGGTCTAGCCCTTTATCCTATTGGCCAGTATGCATATATCTCATAAATTGATAATTTAGGATAACACATGCTGATAGCTTTTAATCCTTCTACTATCTGAAGGATGTTGTATAAAAGAAGCCAAATCAAGGATCAGTGGATGAGCTATCTCCTCTCAAGTTACTATCTGCTTCATTTCTTGCTCATTTTAGATATCCACATTCTATGCTGAACTCATTGGGGACTCCACCAGGGTGGTACCACCCGAGTCCTCATAGTGTTTCTTTTTCCTTGTACTTCTAGTTGCAGGGGAATAAATTGTGCAATACTTTTCCCAGGTTGGCTGACCGAAATCATGTGAACATGTGTTCTACTTAAGAAGTGTTTGAAATTGAGCTCAATGCCTTCTGACCTTCCTGAGACTTTGTGCCCTGTGACCTCTCAGGATCCTTTCACGCACTCACTTATACAAAGAACAGATTTACCATGTTCAAAAACCTTCTCAGAATTGGTCTGAGTTTGAAAAAGGTGAAGCTTGAAGTAACCTATAGGAGTATTTTTTTTTTCATTTGATTTTAGAGCGAGGAGAGAGAGAGAAAGTGCAAAAGGTGGGGTGGGGGGAGCATCAACTCCTTATTCTATGTGCCTTGACTGAGCAAGCCTGTGGTTTCAAACTGGCAACCCCAGCGTCCCATCCAGGTCGATGCTTTATCCACTGCGCCAGCATAGGTCAGGCAGGAGTCCTTTTCATTCTCATCCTTGTACATCTTATTTACCTCAGTGGAAAACATAATTTCTCTTTATCTTTCAAGGTGACCCAAAGCATCCAAAACTGGATCTCCAAAAAGTACAGCATGTGTCCTAATGAACTGCCAAAATTCATTCTCCTAAAAAAAAATTTCAGCACTATGTAGTCATTAAAAAGAATGAGCTCAAGATAAGTGTTCTGAGATTTGATGTTTATGATGAATGGAAAAAACAAGTCATAAGAGTAAGTCTGTAATTCCATTTAAAATATTTACACATTTGCCTATAATAGGCATGGAACGATGCACACAGTGGTTGTATCTGGAGAGTGGGATTGTGGAGTGTACACAGAGTGAGGAAGGGGACTTGCATTTTTTCCTTTCCTTGTTTCTGAACTGTCTGGATTTTTCAGAGTGGATAATTAAATTCTTGAATATTAAGTAGGAAACACATTTCCCAAGAATCCTTATCCATCTTCATCGCATTTAAAGTACAGAGAACTGTTACATTCTTAGTTTGAGAGGTTCCATGGAGAGTTCAATTCTTTCACCAGACATTCCTTGCGTATTAGTTCTTTGATGGGCACCAGGCTATCAAGATGAATAACACCTGGTCCATGACAGGATGGAATCTGCCCCAAAACGGAGATAAGAGGAAAGCTGAATTTGGTACAAATGGGCACTGTCATCACCCGGGATACATCAGCTCTCTCACTTGACTCACAATTGGCCTTCTGTAGGCTGCATCTTTTGGCAGTGTAACTGGCAGACGTCATCCTCTCATTCATAAAAGTCAAATTTAGAATGAAGACTCCAGTTGATGCAGCTAATGGGGGGTGGGGGGTGGGGGGTGGCGGGGGGGGGGGGTGTCCTTGGGAAATGAGAAGTCCCCTGAACATACCCACTGGAGTGCCCAGAATAGATTTTGCAGTTGCATGTAAATCCTGTCTTGTCTGGAGTCTCTGCTGAGTAATGTAGATTATGGGACTGCCAAAGGGCAGCTGGTGACTTTCAACCAAATTTTACCTTTCAATTGAATCCAAGGAAATAATTTGCAACAAAGTGGCAAACAATGCAAAGTGCTATGTTGAATGCTAGATTGTGCTTTATTATTTCCTCCCAACTTCACGTTTCCATGCACCAAAATGTTGATGCTAAAATACTGGATGCCACGCTTACCTGATAGGCTTCTTCCATCCCACCTGGGCGCCAGGGCGCAGAGCGAGCGCGCGAGCCGCGGCTGGAACCCGCCTCTCGCGGCCGTAGCCGGCTGAGCCGGCCGTGGGTTCCCTTGCAGGTCCCGGTGCTGGCGCCGCTCGACCGCTGGGGCTCCCGCAGTCAGGCCCCCGCGCGCACGCGCGCTCCCCTCGGGCGGTCTCGGCGCCTCAGGTCTTCCGCGGGGCTGCGACTGGACGGCTCCTGCGGGCGGGGCAGGGAAGCGAGCGAGTGCTCGCGGCCACGTGACCGGCGCCAACATGGCGGCGCCCAGCGGCGTCCACCTGCTCGTCCATAGAGGTAAGCATCGGGAGGACAGCCCCGCTGTGGTTCGCACTGTCGCTCCCTCGCTGTGTACTTGGGTTCAAAGGGATACACGTTCGCGCTCAGACATCGCGGCGTACAGCAATGTAATTCCAGTTCTACGGATACACGCAGGCACACACGATGACACTGACACGCCGCAGGAACAGATTTGTTCACTTGTCACTCGCCTAGACCACGTCACTGCGTGGCATCTATTCTCAGTCACTCCTTGAGATTTATGGGACATTGTCTGAAGTTTTCTCCCCCCACCTCAGTTGTATGATTACTTAGCAAACTTATTTAAGTAGCAAACTTACTTATTCCGGCTGCTAGGCGATGAACTTAAGGTAACTGAAATGCGCCCAGAGACCCAGTTGCCACAGATAAGGCACTTGTATCTGTCGACATGATACAGCACGTCTTTGGGGAACTTGAAAAATGTGGTTATATTCTTCCAGTGACTGAAGGTTAAGAAGAGGAGGATTATGTCTGGGTAACTCAGCCAGTGTTATCCTTGTGTAAGAGGTGACATTTTAGTGTATGTACAAATACTTCTGCAGCTGAATTACGGAAATCTTTGTTGGGTTTGAACTAGTTTCTGAATCTTTGTTGGAAAGAACTAGGAAGTGTTTCAAGGATAGGGAAAGAGGAAAAACTTTATGAGAGACTACTTAAGTATCAGTCGTGTAGGCATAACATTCCTATGAGGTAAATATCACTTTTATTTTATTTTTTTTATTTAAAGATTTTATTTATTCATTATAGAGAGGGGAGAGAGAGAGAGAAAAGGGGGGAGGAGCAGAAAGCATCAACTCCCATATGTGCCTTGACCAGGCAAGCCCAGGGTTTTGAACCGGCAACCTCAGCATTTCCAGGTTCACACTTTATCCACTGCGCCACCACAGGTCAGGCATGGTAAACATCACTTTTATAGTAAATTGTTAAGTACCTTTTAGTACATGACACTGTGTTAAGCGCACTACATATGCTAGATACCTTATAAAACCCAATGAGAGGCCCTGGCTGGTTAGCTCAGTGTTACTCCAACAGACAAGGTTGCAGTTTGATCTCCAGTCAGGGCACACCCGGGAAACAACCAGAGAATGCACGACTGAGGATGAATGCTTCCTTTCCCCCTTCCCTCTCTCTCCCTTCCTCTCTCTGTAAGCCCTGGCCAGACAGATAGTGTGGTGAAGCCTCCTATTGGAGCATGGAGGCTGTCAGTTTGATCCCAGGTCAGGGCACATACAGGAACAGCTCTATTCCTCTCCCTCTCTTTCCCTACCTCTCTCAAACAAAATAAAAACAATGAGTTAGGCATTATTCCCTACCTGCAGATGAGAAGAGTGAGACAGAGGAGTTAAATAATATGACTAGTCACACAGATTGTAAGAGGCAAAATGAGCATTTGAACATGACTGATTTTTTGTGTATGTGTGACAGAGACACAGAGAGGGACAGATAGGGACAGACAGGAAGGGAGAGAGATGAGAAGCATCAGTTCTCTGTTGTAGCACCTTAGTTGTTCATTGATTGCTTTCTCAGATGTGCCTTGACCCGGGCTGGGGGTGGGGCTACAGCAGAACAAGTGACCCCTTGTTCAAGCCAGTGACCATGGGGTCATGTCTATGATCCCACACTCAAGCCCCCAGTGAACCCTCGCTCAAACTGGTGAGCCCACGCTCAAGCCGGGACCTCGGGGTTTCGAACCTGGGTCCTCTGCATCCCAGTCTGACTCTCTGTCCACTGCACCACCTCCTGGTCAGACTAAAGATTTTATTTACTCATTTTAGAGAAGGGAGAGAAAGAGAGAGAGAAGGGGGAGGAGCAGGAAGCATTAACTTCCATTTGTGCTTTGACCAGGTAGGCCCAGGGTTTTGAACTGCCAACCTCAGTGTTCCAGGTCAATACTTTATCAATTGCACCATCAGAGGTCAAGCCTTTTAATGCTCATTTATCTGCACTCCCTGGCATGGTC
This sequence comes from Saccopteryx leptura, assembly GCF_036850995.1. Classification (NCBI taxonomy): domain Eukaryota; kingdom Metazoa; phylum Chordata; class Mammalia; order Chiroptera; family Emballonuridae; genus Saccopteryx; species Saccopteryx leptura. Next base: position 58,068,095 of record NC_089509.1, read on the forward strand.
TCTTCATAGAAATCCATGTGGGATCTGGCAAATGGCTCAGTGGATAGAGCATCAGCTGGGTGTGTGGATGTTTGGGTTCGATTCCAGTCAGTGCACACAGGAGAAGCGACCATCTGCTTCTCTTCCCCTCCCTCTTATGCTTCCTCTTCCCCTTCTCTCTCTCTTTTCCCCTCTTGCCACCAGTGGCCTCATTTGTTTAAGCGTGGCCCAGAGTGCTGAGGATAATTTGGTTGTTTCTAGCTTGTCAGCCTCAGGCACTAAAAATAGCTCGGTACTCAGCATTGGATCAAGACAGGTTTCCAGGTGGATCCTGGTTGGGGTGTGTGTGGAAGTATGCCTCACTATCTCTCCTCCCCTCACCTAAGGGAGGAAAAAAAGAAATCAGTGTGCAAAGTTCAGGTGAGACAGGACAAGTCTGAAAAGCAAAGAGGAGAACGTTTTTAGAGAGGAAGGAGGTTGGTAGGTGGATAAACCTCAGAATTTCAGTGTTAGTGGAGATAAGTAAGGAGCCAGAGGAAGTTATGAAGTGAAAGATGTGTGAGGGAAAGGTGATGTAGGCAGTGTTTTGAACTGGTTGAATGGAAGAGTGGAGGTCAACATGAGAGTGCAACCTTGTGAAAAGAGCACTAATTTACATCTCTTAAGATCTGGGCTCCAGTTCAAACTCAAGTAACTTTTCTGTTTCTTCTTTTGACAGAAAATAATGGTGGTTAGACTTCTTTTTTGTGCACTGCAGGGAATGGTAAAGAGGATCTGGGGAGCCAAGGTGGAGGAGGAGGCCAAATACACACATGTGTTATCTATACACACACACACACACATATGTATGTAATATCTTTGCAGATGACAGAAATAACAATATTTTTTGTCATTTATGATTTTGACAAATGGTTGTTCAGAGAATCTTGGGAAAAGCAACTATCAGGAAGTCAGATCAGGTTATGAGTTCCTATAAATCATCCCACAATATCGCACAGCACTACAATAACTGAGAAAGGAATCTTCTCAAAAGAAGAGAAAGGGAAAATGTGTCATCAGGCTTGATTAGGTGGTGGTGCAGTGGATGGAGCATCGGCCCGGGATGCTGAGGACCCAGGTTTGAAACCCCGAGGTCGCCAGCTTGACCATAGGCTCATCAGCTTGAGCATGGGGTCTCTGTCTTGTACCCAGAGGTCGCTGGCTTGAAGTGCAAGGTCACCACCTTGAGCCTAAGGTAGCTGGCTTGTGCAAGGGGTCACTGGCTCAGCTGGAGCCCCCTGGTCAAGGCACATATGAGAGCAGTCAATGAACAACTAAGGTGCCCCAAGTATGAATTGATGCTTCTCATCTCTCTCCCTTCTTGTCTCTGTCTCTCTCTCGCTCGCTCGCTCGCTAAAAAAAAAAAAGAAAAGAAAAGAAAGAAAGTAAGAAAGAAAGAAAAAGAAAATGTGTCATGGGGAAGAAATTTAGTGATGGGGAAAGGTCCCCTTTATGGACTGTTCATTCATAGCTAGTTTTAAATTACAAACAGGTATCCTGTACCACCTGCTCCCTGCTTTCCCTTTTCTTCAGTTGAAACTGAAGACTTAATATATGAAGGCTCCTCTTTCCTCTCACTTCCTCTCTTTCACTGATTTAGAGTGATATACCTCAATCTACTATAAGTCTTAATGTGCCAAGATTTATCATCAGCATCTATGAGCATCTTTCTCTTCTGGGAAATGGGAAGAAGATATTTTTTAACCTCTTAAGAGGTCATAAAGATTTTCACTCATTGTAGCTTTAGTAATAGTGTACTCTATATGTAGTAGTTACCAGTCTCCTCTCACCATCTGCATTCCTACTACATTAATTCTTGATGTCTTTTCTTATTTTTTTAACTTTATTTGATTGATTTTAGAGAGATAGAGAGAGGAAGGAAGTGAGAGAGAAGCATTCATTTTGTTGTTCCACTTAGTTGTGCCCTGACCAGGGATTGAACCCACAACCCTGGTGTTTTGGGCCAATGCTCTAACTGACTAAGCTAACCAGCCAGAGCTTATCTGTCTTTTTAAAAATTTTTTTACTTTTTAAAAATTTTTCCTAAGTATGAAGCAAGGAGGCAGAGAGACAGACTCCCACATGCGCCCTGACCAGGATCTACCCAGCAAGCCCTGTTTGGGGGGATGCTCTGCCCATCTGGGGCTGTTGCTCCATTGCTTGGCAACCGAGCTATTTTAGCACCTGAAGTGAGACCCTGGAGCCATCCTCAGTGCCCAGAGCCCACTTGCTTCAACTGAGCCATGGTTACATGAGGGGAAAAGAGAGAGAAAGAGAAAGAGAGAGAGAGAGAGAGAAGGGAGAAGGGGAAGGGTGGAGAAGTAGATAGTCATTTTTCCTGTGTGCCCTGACCGGAAGTTGAACCTAGGACTTCCACACACCTGGCTGGTGCTCTACCACTGAGCAAACTGGCCAGGGCCTTATCTGTCTGTCTTAACAAGCACAGTACCTGGCCTGATGTTAAACTCATTAAAAACGTACTGGATTGAGAAGCTGTAGGCCCTGGCCAGTTGGGTCAGTGGTCAAGCGTCGGCCTGGCATGCAGGAGTCCCAGGTTCGATTCCCGGCCAGGGCACACAGGAGAAGCGCCCATCTGCTTCTCCACCCCTCCCCCTCTCCTTCCTCTCTGTCTCTCTCTTCCTCTCCTGCAGCCGAGGCTCCATTGGAGCAAAGATGGCCCGGGCGCTGGGGATGGCTCTGTGGCCTCTGCCTCAGGCGCTAGAATGGCTCTGGATGCAACAGAGCGACGCCCCAGAGGGGCAGAAAATCGCCCCCTGGTGGGCATGCCAGGTGGATCCCGGTCGGGCTCATGCGGGAGTCTGTCTGACTGCCTCCCTGTTTCCAGCTTTGGAAAAATGAAAAAACAACAACAACAACAACAAAAAACCATACTGAATTGAGAAGCTGTAAAGACTTCTCTCTTCCATCATGAGCTAAGGCAGGGGTCCCCAAACTACAGCCCACAGGCCTCATGCAGCCCCTTGAGGCCATTTATCCGCCCCCGCCACACTTCTGGAAGGGGCACCTCTTTCATTGGTGGTCAGTGAGAGGCCCATAGTTCCCATTGAAATACTGGTCAGTTTGTTGATTTAAATTTACTTGTTCTTTATTTTAAATATTGTATTTATATCTGTTCCCGTTTTGTTTTTTTACTTTAAAATAAGATATGTGCAGTGTGCATAGGGATTTGTTCACAGTTTTTTTTTATAGTCCGGCCCTCCAACGGTCTGAGGGACAGTGAACTGGCCCCCTGTGTAAAATGTTTGGGGACCCCTGAGCTAAGGGATGGGTAGGAACTAGGAGTAGTGACTTTGGAAAGGAACAATCAGTCTCTTGGAACCAAGATATAAGGTAACAAGATATACTTTTAGGGAGCACAGTATCTGCACATAGTAAGTACTCAGTTTCATAACTGAATGAAAGACTTTTCAGAATGGAACATCCTGTAGAAATATTTATGCACAAAAGTTATATGGCAAGTTTAAAGATGAATTATCACAAAATGTCAAGTGTTTTCACATGACAGGCGAAGACAGTAACTTTATTCGTTCCTCCATTCCTCCACCCCCTTTTATCTTTCATCTCCCTCCAAGAATAATTTAAGGCAATTTTACTTCCTCATACCTTTTTTTGGCATGTATGAGAATTTAATTCCAGATAATTTGAATTGTGAGTCATATTTATTAAGAAATTATTAGAAAAATATAGGTTGGAAGGGGAAGAGGAGAAATCTAAAAAAGAAATACTTGAAGTTTAAGCAATGTAGCCATGGGAGAAAAGGAAGCTGATAAAAGTAAGCCCTTAGACCTAAGCACTATCCTACTGTCCTTCCACAGTTCATGTGGAGGGAGCTGAAGCTGTTAGAGGAGAGGGGACAGCGGGTTGGCAAGTTCAGCAGAAAATCTAAGAAAGGCACTGTTGGTGCATGTGTGAAATAGTTTGGCCTTTCCAGAGAGCTGCGTGGCAATGTGTATCAGGGTGCAAGGTATATATGCCTTTTATCTAACAATTCTGCTTTGAAGAGTATCAGATGAGAGCAATAGGATGAGTGTGCAAAGATATATGAATAAGACTATAACTTAATAATTGGGAAATATCGAACAAAATCTGAAATGTTCACTGATAAGAGAATGGCTAAATAAATTATGGTACATCCATGCAGTGGAGTGATATGCTTCTATTTAAAAAGATGATGTGAATGTACTGTAGACTTAAATAGCCATTGACATATTCTGAGAAAAAAAGGCGGGGTACAGAATAGCATGTCTCACTTATGTAAAGTACATATCTTTGTTTTCTTATGTATACTATATACGCACAAAGAGATACCAAGAATGATGTTCACTCACATGTTCATAGTGGTGATTCCAAATGGTGAGATTGGAATGATTTTTACTTTCCTTGTACATAATGTGTTTGAACTTTATGCACTGAGCAGATAGCAGTTTTCTTGTCCAAAATGGTCACTTTTATTTTACTGTATTAAAAAAAGAGAGAGAGATTCAAAAGGCATTGAGTGTTTGAATGAGACAAGACCCAGGAGAAAATGTCTTTTACTATGCATACTCTCTGCAACAAAGCAAAATGTCTATGTAAATGTGTCATGTAGGAAAGGAATATCTTTAAGATTCTCATGATCAAAGAATGATTAAGTGAAAATTACTTCTATATACTCTTTACTACATATAATTTAAGATGTATATAATGCTACTAATATTTTATTATTGTTGGAAGTTTTTTTGTTTTAACAAATGTAAAAAATATTTACAAGTGCTTCTGTTTATTTGTGACCGTAAGGCCATAGATTCCTCCACTGAGAGGAATGGTTTACCTCAGTGGTTTTTACCGTAGTGGTTTTTCAAAAATTTAGCCTCTAAGTAGGGGAGGGACTACTGTACCTCATGAATTAAGTACAGTGGTCCCTCGTCTTTCTCAGGGGTTAGGTTCCAGAACCCCCGCAATAGGTGAAAATTCGAGAAATAGTGACTTTACATTTATTTTATTATTTATATATATTTTAAGGCTTTATAAACCCTCCCCACACTCTTATAAACCTTTCCCACAGTTATTAACCTTTCCCACACTGTTATTAACCTTTCCCACACTCTTATAAACACTTCCTATGCTCTTAAACACTTTCTACACTCTTAAACCTACCTAATTTTAATAACATATAAATTTCTATATGGGTACTCACCGGTGAATATGCTACATCTTGAATGATGAAGATGATCATGAATTAGCTGCATTTCCATACTTGTGAGTCTTTGTCTACTCATCTGCTGTATATGTATTTTATTTTGATTTAATATTCTTTTAATATGTCTTAATTAATGTATTTTATATATTTTATATTTTTTAGGCTAGAAAATGCTTATCTTACTGCAAAAATAATTGGAATAATAAATATATAAAAATACCTACATACCGCAAAATACCACAATATAGTGAAAAATTTGCAATACAAAATTAGATATATACAATTTAAAAATCTGCGATACAGTGAAACCGTGAAAAGTGAACTGCAATATGGCGAGAAACGACTAGACTTAAAATTTTGTCAGCTGACCTGAGATCCTTACTATCTTGTATAGCTTCTGTAGGAAAATGGGTTCTGTTTTGCCAAACCAACTTAGAATTGTTTGGTATGCAGTTCCTGCTTGATGTAGAAAATGCTAATGTTAATTAAAACCTTCCTGTGACTTAAACTCTGTCGCTAGCCAGAGAATAAAAATGAATCTCACATTCAGTTGATTGCCTTTTTGTTTTGTTGTCAGTTTCTTTTGCTGTGTAGAAGCTTTTTAGTTTGATATAGTCTCATTCATTTATTTTTGCTTTTAATTCCCTTACCTTTGGGGTCAGATTCATAAAATATTCTCTACAACCAAGTTCATAAATATAGTACCTATGTTTTCTTCTATGTAATTTATTGTTTCAGATCTTGTATTTAGATCTTTAATCCATTTTAAATTAATTTTTGTACAACAGACAAACTGTAATCTAGTTTCTTTTTTTTATGTGAAAGGAGGGGAGATAGACAGACTCCACACTCACCCCAGCTAGGATCCACCCTGTAGCCCCCATCTGTGGCCGATGCTCTGCCCAGTTTGTGGCCCATGCTTGTAACCGAGCTATTTTTAGCACCTGAGGCAGAGGCTCTATGAACCATCCTCAGTGCCTAAGGCCAACATGCTCAAATCAATCAAACCATGGCTGCAGGAGGGGAAAAGGGAGAGAGAGAGAGAGAGAAGGGAGAGGGGGAGGAGAGGAGAAGCAGATGGTTACTTCTTCTATGTGCTCTGACTGGGAATTGAACCCAGGACTTCCATATGCCAGGCCGACACTTTACCACTGAGCCAACTGACCAGGTCCAACTGTTATCTAGTTTCATTCGTTTGCGTGTGGCTTTCCAATTTTTCCACCAGTCTTTATTTTCTCCATTGTATGTTTTTGGCACCTTTGTCAAATTTTTTTTACCCAGCCCTGGATGGTTGGCTCAGTGGTAGAGAGTCAGCCCGGCGTGTGGAAGTCCCAGGTTTGATTACCGGCCAGGGCACACAGGAGAAGCGCCATTCTACTTCTCCACTCTTCCCCCTCTCCTTTCTCTCTATCTCTCTCTTCCCCTCCGGCAGCCAAGGCTGCATTGAAGCAAAGTTGGCCCGGGCTCTGAGGATGGCTCCATGATCTCTGCCTCAGGCACTAAAATGGCTCTGGTTGCAATGGAGCAACGCCCTAGATGGGCAGAGCATCGCCCCCTAGTGGGCTTGCCGGGTGGATCCCGGTCAAGTACATGCAGGAGTCTGTCTCTCTGCCTCCCTGCTTCTCACTTCAGAAAAATGCAAATATATACATACATATATATATATATTTTTTTTTTTCCCCATATACATGTGGTTTTATTTCTGGGCTCTCAATTCTTTTTCATTGATGTACGTGTCTATTTTTCTGCCAATACCATGCTCTTTTTTTTTTTTACAGAGACAGAGAGAGTCAGAGAGAGGGATAGATAGGAACAGAGAGAGATGAGAAGCATCAATCATCAGTTTTTCATTGCGACACCTTAGTTGTTCATTGATTGCTTACTCATATGTGCCTTGACCGTGAGCCTTCAGCAGACCGAGTAACCCCTTGCTCAAGCCAGCGACCTTGGGTCCATGCTGGTGAGCTTTTGCTCAAACCAGTTGAGCCTGCGCTCAAACTGGTGACCTCAAGGTCTTGAACCTGGGTCTTTCTACATCCCAGTACAACGCTCTATCCACTGCGCCACCGCCTGGTCAGGCACCATGCTCTTTTGATTATCATAGCTCTGTTGTATAATTTGAAGTCAGATAGCGTGATACCTCTGGCTTCATTCTTTTTTTCTGAGAATTACTTTGGCTAATTGGGATCTTTTGTGGTTCCATACACATCTGATATTTTGTTTTTGTTGCTCTATTTCTTTAAAAAATGTCATTGGGGACCTTGGCCAAGTAGCTGTTTGGTTGGAGCATCATTCTGACATGCCAATTAGCGGTTCAATTCCTGGTCAGGGCACATACAAGAATCAACCAATGACAGCATGAATAAGTGAAACAACAAATCTCTCTTTCTCTCAGTGTCTTTGTCTCTCTTCTTTCCTCTCTCTCTCTAAAAGTCAGTTTTAAAAATGTCATTGATATTTTGTTGGATACTGCATTAAATCTGTATACAGTGGTCTCTTGTCTATCTCGGGGGTTAGATTCCAAAACCCCCCAATATAGGCAAAAATCTGTGAAGTAGCGACCTTATATTTATTTTATTATTTATATATATATTTAAGGCTTTATTTTAATTTAATATTCTTTTAATATGTTTTAATTAATATTTTTATATTGTTTTCATTTTTAGCCTAGAAAATGCTTATTTTACTGCAAAAATAATTTAAATAATAAATATATAAAAATACTTATATATCACAAAATCCCGCAATACAGCAAAAAATCCACAATACAAAATTAGATATATACAATTTAAAAATCCACGATACAGTGAGATTGCAAAATGTGAACTGCGATATGGCAAGAGATGACTGCATTGCTTTGGGTTATATGGCCATTTGAGCTATATTGATTCTTTCAATCCATGAATATGGAATAGCTTTCCATTTTGTTGTGTCTTTTTCCGTCTCTTTTAATAATGCTTTCTAGTTTTCAGTAGATAGGTCCTTCACATTTTTTGTTAAGTTAATTTCTAGGTATTTTATTCTTTTGGTTGCAATTACAAAAGGCATTGGTTTTTTAAAATTTCTTTTAATGAAATTTCATTGTTAGTATACAGAAAAGCAGTGAATTTCTGTACAGTGATTTTTGTATCCTGCCACTTTACTGTATTTATCATAGTTTCAAATATTTTTTTGGTGGAGTCTTTGGGGTTTTCTATATACAGAATTATGTCATCTGCAAAAAGCGACACTTTTACTTCTTTATTCCAAATTTGGATGTCTTTTACTGCTTTCTCTTGTCTGATTGCATTGACTAGGTCTTCCAGTACTATGTTGAATAAGAGTGGTAAGAATGGGCATCTTTGTCTTATTCCTGATTTTAGAGAAAAAGCATTCAGTTTTTTACCACAGAATACAATATGAGCTGAGGGCTTGTCATATGTGGCTTTGTTATGTCATATGTTGAGGTACTTTCTTTCTATACCTATTTTATTGAGTATTTTAATCATAAATGGGTATTGTCTCTTATCAAATACATTTTCTGCTTCTATTGGTAAGATATAATTTTTATTCTTTGTTTTTTTAATGTGGTATATTATATTGATTGATTTGTGTATTTTGAATCATCCTTGTGCCCTGAAATTAACCCCACTCAATTGTGATATGTTATTTTTCTGATGTATTGTAGTTAATTTACTAATATTTTGTTTAGGATTTTTGTATTTGTATTTATCAGAGATACTGGTCTGGTATGTGTGTGTGTGTGTGTGAGTGTGTGTGTGTGTGTGTGTGTGTGTGTGTGTGTTATCCTTGCCAGGTTTTAATATCAGGGTTTTGTTGGCTTCATAAAATGTATTAGAAAGTATTGCCTCTTCTTCAATTTTTTGGAAGAATTTGAGAAAGATAGGTATTAAATCTTCTTTGAATGTTTGGTAGAATTCACTAGTCAAGCCATATATCTGGTCCTGGATTTTTATTTTTGGGGAGATTTTTGATTGTTGTTTCAATTTCCTCACTGTTGATTGGTCTATTTAGATTTTCCATTCTTCATGATTCAGTCTAGTAAGGATATATATTTCTAAGAACTTATCCTTTTTTCGAGATTATTGAATTTGGTGGCATATAGGTTTTCATAGTATTCTAGTGTGATCCTTTGTATATCTATGATGTCTGTGATGACTTCTCTTTCATTTCTGATTTTGTTTATATGAGTCTTTTCTCTTTTTTCCTTAGTGAGTCTAGCCAGGGGTTTGTCAATTGTATTAATCTTTTCTAATACTGTTTTCTACTTTAATGTTATTGCTTTAATCATTAGACTACTACCAATTCCTTCAGGCAATAGGAAGTGATTGAAGATTTAATGAGACTCATATTGCTTATGCTTAAATGTTGATGACTTCCTGCATGCATATTAATCATTCCTAACCTTGATCTTAAATTCCTTCTTAATACAAATGCTCATCAAGCATACCTACTAGATCCCTTAGTGTTTACCAGATACCTGGTTTGTTTCCAAAGTACAGTAACTCTAACATTCAGGGTGTGTCAGATTTTTCAGTACTCAGGTCTGATTTGTCTTCCGGTTCTTACTAGGATTAAATCTGGAAAATTTAGGGAGAGAAAAAATCAGCAACTCTTTAACAGGGGATTTAGCCTACTTTAAAAGACTGTTCTGTTCAGCAGACCTTGAACATGTCTTAATTAGTTGTCTAGGTCAGTATGTCCAACTGGCAACTCTCAGAACCCATCCAGGCCACAGAGCATTTCTGTGTGCACTCCTGCTGTTGAGCAGCAGGACTCCACCTCTGTCCCCTGCTTTGGCGGCCGTCCTTTAGTTCAGGCCCACCCCCTCCTGCCACAGAGGCCTGGGAAACCCTGGCTGGCCACCTGGTCTCCTCATGCCCTGCATCCATGCATCTGTACCCCCTCCCTTGTTCCAATTATCCCGTCAGCCACCCTGGCAGATTTCCTGGCCAACAGCCCTTTCCAGAACTAGGACCAAGGGCAGCAGTTGTTGGAGCGTGTGGTAGGAGAGGTGAGGGGGTCAAGAAGTCTGAGGGAAGAATAAAGTGAGAGTAAAGGAGTGTGGAAGGAGACGTGGAAGGGACCACATCAGTTGAAGAGAAAATGAGTGTATCAGAGCTTGAGGTGAGAGAGCGGGTCTACATAGACACAGAATGTGAGTGGAAAGGAGGTAAGAGGTGAAGGAGTTTATGTATGGCGATGTCAGCAAGACAAGGAACAAAAGAGGTAAATTTGCGTGTGAAAGAGGTCACATGTGAGAGTTGAGGAGAATGGAGAGGGCAAAACAACAGTTCTGCTGGGCAGAACGGGACCATGCACATGCGCATCATTGGGAAACACGGTCTGATAAAGCTTTTAATGATCAGATTTGTGAATATATTTTTAACAAAAAGTATTGTTATAACAAAAATTAAACCACAAATCGATATACCCATAGGAGAGTACATTACATTGAGAGGGTTTCTTTAGATTGTCAGTCATAATGAAAAAATTTTAGATTGTGTAGTCATTTGATTCAGAAGTACAGCCTGCTTGCGAGCATGTTGATTGTTTTAAATGTGGCTCATCCCAACCAAGAAGTTGGACAGTACCAATTTTGATAACTTAAGTGCTTACCATTTTTTAAAAGCAAATAAATGGAATAATAATTTGCATACAAGTAGACTTTTAAAATCTTTTACATAGGTAATCTATGGATATTTAACTGCATAGGTAGGGAAATACCCATTTTGTGAAGATTTCTCATATTTAATAATCCAAATCTTTATCTTTTAAAAAGAACTTTTTAAAAAAAGCCAGAAAATTTCATACCTTTTAACTCAATTATTATTTCTACTTTTAGACATCTATATTCAGAAAATTACCAGAGATGCTGGCAAAAGTTTAGTTCCAAGGATGTCTATCACAGTGTTGCTTATATTACAACGCAAGGAACTGGAAATATCCTAAATGTCCAATACAGTAGAGGGATGATTAAATAAATTCTGATCTATCCATAAGAAGAGAGGGTCTATTATACAGTCATTAAACTACTTCCTTCAGTTTATCTCCACACTGCAGACAAGTGGTCGGTTTTTTTTGTTTTGTTTTGTTTTGTATTTTTCTGAAGCTGGAAACGGGAGAGACAGTCAGACAGACTCCCGCATGCGACCGACCGGGGATCCACCCGGCACGCCCACCAGGGGCGATGCTCTCGTGACCAGAGCAGAGCCACTCTAGCGCCTGGGGCAGAGGCCAAGGAGCCATCCCCAGCACCAGGGCCATCCAATGGAGCCTTGGCTGCAGGAGGGGAAGAGAGAGACAGAGAGGAAGGAGGGGGGGGGGGCTGGAGAAGCAAATGGGCGCCTCTCCCATGTGCCCTGGCCGGGAATCGAACCCGGGTCCCCCGCATGCCAGGCCAGCGCTCTACTGCTGAGCCAACCAGCCAGGGCCCAGACAAGTGGTCATTTTAAAAGCACATTGGACTGTTTCAATCCCCTTTAAACCCTTTCTTTGGCTTCTCATGGCACTACTATGAAAAGCCTGCTGCCTTGTTTTTCCTCTCCTGTCTGCTAGCCTGCTGAACAGGTACTCTAATTCCCTAGGCCTTCCTTTGTACTTGAACGGCTCTTCCCCAGTTTCCATTCGGCTAATTTTTGCTTATTCTTGAGGGATTTCCTGACCCTCTCTACCACCCACCCACTCCACCTCCCAGTATGTTCCTTCATTGTGGTCCACACTTCATAACACATATCACATTTTAAAATCATATTCTCACTTTTATGGTTGTTCTTTCAATGCCTGGGTTCCCTCCGGACTTTGCCATTTTGCTCTCCTTTCTGGAAGAGTTCCTCAAGTTTATTTTCTGCCCCTTCAATTGAGGTTTTCATTTCTGTCATTCATATATTTTTTTTAATTTAAATTTTTTTTATTTATTTACTTTTTTAGATTTTATTTATTCATTTTTATTAGAGAGAGAGGGGAGAGAGAGAGAGAGAGGGAGAGATAGAGAGAGAATAGGAGGAGCAGGAAGCATCAACTCCCATATGTGCCTTGACCAGGCAAGCCCAGGGTCTTTTTTTGCTTTGTTTTGTTTTTTAATTTTATTTATTCATTATAGAAAGGAGAGAGAGAGAGAGAGAAGAGAGAGAGAGAGAGAGAGAGAGAAGGAGGGGAGAAGCAGGAAGCATCAACTCCCATATGTGCCTTGACCAGGCAAGCCCAGTGTTTCGAACTGGCGACCTTAGCATTTCCAGGTCGATACTTTATCCACTGTGCCACCACAGGTCAGGCCAAGCCCAGGGTTTTGAACCTGTAACCTCAGCATTCCAGGTCGATGCTTTATCCACTGCGCCACCACAGGTCAGGCCTGTCATTCATATTTTTAATCTCTATCTTATTCCCTGAAAGTTTTTTTTTTAAGTTCAGAAAGGGAAGACAGACAGGAAGTGGGAGAGATGAAAAGCATCAACTCATAGTTGCGGCACCTTAGCTGTTCATTGGTTGCTTTCTCATATGTGCCTTGACTAGGGGCTCCAGCCAAGCCAGTAACCCTTGCTCAAACCAGCGACCTTGGGATCATGTCTATGATCCCATGTTCAAGCCGGTGACCCCTTGCTCAAGCTGGTGAGCCCGTACTCAAGTTGGATGAGCCGGTGCTCAAGCTGACAACCTCACTTAAATAGTATTTTGTTCTTGTTTCATGGTTGCAATATTTTTCTTGAGTATATTATTAATAGTTTTCTAGAATTTTTTTTCTCTGTATATTCTGTTTCCTCTGAGTTTGTTTTGTATTTATCTTTTATATAAGAGGCTTTCTCAGCTATCTGAAAATCCATGGTTATTTACTTCTTTATAAGAGTGGGAAATTTAAAAAGCTGAGTGGGCTCATGAAAGACAAGGAAAGACTGAGAAACTGTCACAAAATTGTAGAAGATTAGGAAGACTTAAATAATTACAACATGGAATATTGATTGGATCCTGAAACAGAAAAAGGGGCATTAGTGGAAAAATCGGTAAAATTCAAATAAAAGATCCATACTTTGGTTAATAGTCATCTACTAATATTAATTTTCTGATATTGATGATAAAACTATGGTTATGTAAAATGTTACATTACGGTAAACTGGATGCAGCATATATAGAAATTCTGTACTCTTGTTTTCTTTGTACTATTTTCTGTAGGTCTAAAATTACTTCAGAATGAAAAGTAAAAATACAAACAATGAATGAAAACTCTGAGCAAGTAGAGGGGGCAGGTTGCTATGGGTCAGCTCTGAGCTGTGTGTGATGTGAGTGGGCTATTATCCTGAGGGGTCTCCTGTCAGTATTTTAAGTTCATTTTTTTTTAAATTTTATTTTTATTTTATTTATTCATTTTTAGAGAGGAGAGAGAGAGAGAGACAGAGAGGGAGAGAGAGGAGAGAGAGACAGAGAGAGAGAAGGGGGGAGGAGCTGGAAGCATCAACTCCCATATGTGCCTTGACCAGGCAAGCCCAGGGCTTCGAACCGGCGACCTCAGCATTTCCAGGTCAACGCTTTATCCACTGCGCCACCACAGGTCAGGCTAAGTTCATTTTTTCTAGGCTATTCAAAGTCCTCAGAATGAGGCTCTACTAATCTCCTCTGGAAAAGTGAGAGCCTGGCTGCCAACCTTCCGGAAGCTAAGTGCTAGGGCTTGAAGTGGGGAGTGGGTCTCAGCACCCAAGAATGTAATTGTTCACTTAATTCCCTATATTAATTATAGTACCCCACCCTCAACTCTCCCTGGTGTGCTCCATTCAGAGACCTTCTGTTTTACTGTCTGAGAATACTTCTTTTGCCAAAATGGTAGAAGGGTAGTCATTCCATTTTGTAGAGTATGTGATCTGGGGATTTGTCAGTGTTTAAATTATACAGATTTTAAACCACTGTTCCTTATTTTAGCTCAACTTCACCCTTATGTCTTGAGAAACCAAGGCCATCAGTTGGTCCCAGGGAGTTGTCACCACTCTCCACTTCCTAAACAGGGTTCAGTTTTCTTGGTTCCACTAAGTTGTTTTTTGTGCCATCATCTGCTTTTCAGCTTCCAGTCTTCTTCCCCTGTGCCTCCTTGGACTCTTCTCCTATTCTCTCTGATTTTAAAGGCTCATGCCTTAATCTACAAGAGGTACAGTAAAAGTAGATCATGCAGTCTGGCCTGTGGTGGCACAGTGGCTAGAATGTGGACCTGGAACGCTGAGGTCACTGGTTCAACAACCTGGGCTTGCCTGGTCCAGGCACATACAAGAAACAACAAATGAACAAATAAAGTAAAAGGTAAAGTGAAGCAACTATGAATTGATATTCCTCTCCTCTCCCCCATCTCCTCTCTCTGTAAAATCAATCAATAATATCTTTTTGTGTGTGTGACAGAGACAGAGAGACGGACAGATAGGGACAGACAGATAGGAAGGGAGAGAGATGAGAAGCATCAATTCTTCGTTGCAACACCTTAGTTGTTCATTGATTGCTTTCTCATATGTGCCTTGATGGGGGGGCTACAGCAGAGCTAGTGACCCCTTGCTCAAGCCAGTGACCTTGGGCTTCAAGCCAGCAACCTTTGGGCTCAAGCCAGCGACCATTAGGTCATGTCTATGATCCCATGCTCAAGCCAGCAACAGCTCGTTCAAGCTGGTGAGCCTTTGCTCAAGCCAGATGGGCCTACACTCAAGCCGGCAACCTTGGCATTTCGAACCTGGGTCCTCTGCATCCCAGTCTGATACTCTATCCATTGCGCCACTGCCTAATCAGCCACCCATCCCCTTTTTTAAATCTCCCAATTTTCCACAGAGGTTTAATCTCTTGTTATTTCTCATCTTTTCTATTGTAATAGCCTCCTAATTGTACCGTATCCTGATTCTTCACTCCAATATATCTTACCCTTTACTTTCCCTCGGGAGTCATTTCTTTCTTTCTTTTTTTTTTTAAGCAAGAGAGAGAGAGACAGGGACAGACAGACAGGAAGGTAGAGAGACAAGAAGCGTCAACTGTGGCAGCACCTTAGTTGTTCAATGATTGCTTTCTCATGTGTGCCTTGACTGGGGGGGGGGGGGCTCCAGCTGAGCCTGTGACCCCTTGTTCAAGCCAGTGATTTTGGGCTCCAGCCAGTGACCTTGAGCTTCAAGCCAGTGGCCTTTGGGCCCAGGCCAGCCACCTTTGGGCCCAAGCCAGCG
Source organism: Saccopteryx leptura (assembly GCF_036850995.1). NCBI lineage: Eukaryota > Metazoa > Chordata > Mammalia > Chiroptera > Emballonuridae > Saccopteryx > Saccopteryx leptura. The sequence continues at coordinate 58,083,488 of NC_089509.1, forward strand.
ACCATGGGGTCATATCTCTGATCCCACGTTCAAGCCAGCAACCGTGCACTCAAACTGGTGAGCCATGCTCAAGCCAGTGACCTTGGGTTTTGAACCTGGGTCCTTAGCATCCCTGGTTGATGCTCTATCCACTGTGCTACTGCCTGGTCAGGCAGGAGTCATTTCTGATATTAGCATTTCCCTACTCAAAAACTTTACAAATTGCTGAGTTAAATCTAAACTCTTTACCCTAAACCCTTTAAACCTTTCAGACCATGGTCTTATTTTACTCTTCCAAATAAGATACACTACTTAAGCAAAATAAGGCCACTCAACTCTCAATGTACTATGAGCTGTCATAACTACATTTTTGTTTATATGTTACGGTCAGCCTAGTATGCTGTTCCCTTGGCCTTCCTTTTTGTCAAAATCCTATCTATATTAAGGGTTGCATCAAGCACCACCTTCTCTGTAGATTCTCTCTTGGCCTTCCCTAATAATTGGGATCTTGTCTGTCTACCTCCCTTCCTTTTTTTTTTTTTTTCAAGATTTTATTTATTCATTTTAGACAGAGGGGAGAGAGAGAGGGCGGGGGGGAGGAGCAGGAAGCATCAACTCCCATATGTGCCTTGACCAGGCAAGCCCAGGGTTTTGAATTGGCGACCTCAGCGTTGTAGGTCGACGCTTTATCCACTGCGCCACCACAGGTCAGGCCTCCCTTCCTTTTTTTATTACCAATATTGGAACCCTACCAGTTGGGAATAAGTTACAGGAAACAAGTCCTTATAGCTATCTCAAGTGGAAGTGCCTTTATATAGGAATTGTGCGTTCCTAACTGTTGGAAGGTTAAAGAAACAGCCTATGGCCTGAAACAACTTCCAGAATAGCTCCTCTGAACTGGCCCACCACGTACTAAGCTGTTGCCACCTCCAGTTCCTACTTAGTACTCATGAAGCTGTGACACTAGAATGCTGCTCAGAAAAATCTAACATTTCCACAACTGTGTTCACCAGCAGAAAAAAAAAATAGTAGAAGTGACAGTAATGAGGCCTACACTACACGTACTCATTCAAATCTCCCAGGAATGCATCAAATTGGTAGCGTGAAGTTTAGATTAGAAGCCCTATGTAAGAGAGTCTGGGAAATGTAGTCCTTAACTATCCAATCTCTGTAGTATGGAAGATAATTTAGGTGAAGTTTGGAATGTAATACTGAGTTAATCATTTCCTCTATTGTCACTTACCATGAGACATGAACTGTTATATATTTAAAAAATTTTTTTTTAACATTTTTATTTATTGACTCTAGTGAGAGAGGAAGGGAGCCAGAGACAGGAACATCAATCTGTTCCTGTATGTGCCCTGACCAGGGATTGAACCGGCAACCTTTGTGCTTCAGGACAATGCTCCAACCAACCAAACCATCCAGCCAGGGCAAGCTGTTATTTATTTATTTTATTTTTTATTTTTATTTATTTATTTATTTATTTTGTGGCAGAGACAGAGAGAGTGAGAGAGAGGGATAGACAGACAGGAAGGGAGAGAGATGAGAAACATCAATTCTTCATTGCAGCTCCTTAGTTGTTCATTGGTTGATTTCTCATATGTGCCTTGACTGGGGGGCTACAGCGACCAAGTGACCCCTTGCTCGAGCCAGCAGCTTTGGGCTCAAGCTGGTGAGCCTTGCTCAAACCAGATGAGCCGCGCTCAAGCTGGCAACCTTGGGATCTCGAACCTGGGTCCTCCACATCCCAGTCCGATGCTCTATCCACTGCGCCACCGCCTGGTCAGGCGCAAGCTGTTATTTTTATAGTAGTTTTCACACTAATCTTTTTTTATTTTTTTTAGGGGGGGGAGATATCCAGAAGAGGGATTGCTGGATCATATGGTAACTCTATTCTTAATTTTTTTTAGGAAACCTCAATTGTTTTTTCTAGTGCCAGCCTTCTGTATTTTTGGGTTTTTTTTTACAGAGACAGAGAGAGAGAGTCAGAGAGAGGGATAGACAGGGACAGACAGACAGGAACGGAGAGAGATGAGAAGCATCAATCATTACTTTTTCGTTGCGACACCTTAGTTGTTCATTGATTGCTTTCTCATAAATGCCTTGACTGTGGGGCTACAGCCGACCGAGTAACCCCTTGCTCGAGCCAGCGACCTTGGGTCCAAGCTGGTGAGCCTTGCTCAAACCCGATGAGCTCGCACTCAAGCTGGTGACCTCGGGGTCTTGAACCTGGGTCCTCCGCATCCCAGTCCGATGCTCTATCTACTGCACCACCGCCTGGTTAGGCTTTTCACACTAATCTTAACATGCTAGTGGATTATCAAGACTGCTAGGGCAAGAAATGTGTATAAGTAATTTTTATAACCCCCTCATGGTAAATATGCAAATTTCTATAGAGGGTAAGAACTAAATAACTATTTGCTAAATGAGTGAAATTTAGTCATCTTGCTACAAGTGGCATCATTATTTGGAAATAAGAGAAAACATTTTCATATTAATCCCAGACAAAACAAGGTGGTAATTAAAAGAAAATCTAAAAATCTCCAGGGTAAAATTGGGTTTGTTTATGTAAAAAATAGAAATTTAATTAAGAATGTAGCTACAAATAACTCCTTTTCACAACGTTGAAGACAGCCTGTGAATGGTCCACTAAGAGGAAGTATAGTATGGGAAAGGTGCAATTCCATTGAACATATTTGGAATGAGAAGATTCAGGGGAGTAGATTGAATCAAGTCCTATAAATTTGTTTCTGCTTATTTAGAACAGAAGAAGATGATTTGCTGTGATGATATGAAAGTAGAAACATTTTTAAAAGGAAAAGGTTATTACAAAAAATGTGCACGTGGGAGATAAGGGGGGCTTACATGCCACAGACAGCAAAGGCAGTCAACTTGACCTCATGACTGCTGACAAATTTATGAGAATGTAAGGACTCTAAAGGTGAATTGCAGTCAAAGTTTGAAGAATAACTTGTTATATTAAGATATAACATATGGCCGTGGCCAGGTGGATTAACGGTAGAGCTACTACCTGATGTGTGGAAGTCCTGGGTTGATTCCTTGTCAGGGCACACAGGAGAAGCAACCATCTGCTTCTCCCCTTTCCCCCTTCTCTCTCTCTCTCTCTTCTCCTCCTGAAGCCTGGCCCAGTTGATTCAAGAGCGTTGGTCCCGAGCACTGAGGGTGGCTCTGTGTAGCCTCCTCCTCAGGTGCCAAAAATAGCTTGGTTGTGAGCCTTCCCAGATGGGCAAAGCATCCACCTCAGATGGGGGTTGCCAGGTGGATCCCGGTTGGGACGCATGCAGGAATCTGTCTATCTCCCTTACTCTCACTTAAAAATAAAAAGATATAACACATAAGATTAACTGCGTTATAAGTCTTTCCTTTATCGGAAATAAGAGGCTCACTTAAGAGAGCTTGGGATTTGCAAAATTCAGTATTAATTGACAATAACTGGCTTTCTCATTTTGTCAGTAAAAGAGAAACCAGTTTAGAGAATTGCTTCCAAAGAGTCCTAAATAAAGTATATGTTATAAATTTTTCACTATTATAAAGAAAAAGGAAAAAGTTATCACAAATCAATAAAAAGAAGATTGTGTTTTATACTAATCTACAAGGCTGATTTAATTTTATTACAATATTTAAAGCAATAAAGAACTTGATTCCAAAACCTCTTTTCTTGCCTTTTTACTTCCCCATTTTAATTTTCGTTTGTTAGGATTTTCATATTTAGACAAAGAGTATTGGCCCTTTTAGAATGTAAGGAAGCCTCATGATGTGGCGGAGGAAGCACAGGACTTGAGCTTTACCTCTCTGGGGAGCTCAGAAGATAAACAGACTGGTTCTGTGGGGTGAAATCACTTCTCCATCTTTACTTTCAAATAACCAAATCACAAGATTTAACATTTCATTGTAAACAGTCTTAAAAGTCAAATTAATGTCACCTGCAGAGTCAGCTAAAAGAGTGGTAAGTATTGTTGTGCACAGCAGTTGAAATTGTTTTCAGAGTCCTACCACAATGAAAGACTTTTCTTGCTCTCCTTAAAAACTACAACTGTGTGGTAATTCTGATGACTGTCAGTTCCTGTGGGGTGTTTACACAAAGGTACTTATAAATGAAGAGTCATTTTTAGAGCAATTAGAGAAGAGGCTAGACAGAGAATAGCCAGCTCAGGGACCTGACAGGTCGGGGTTAAGGTTTATTGACAGGACAGGGTCAGGCGTCTGCTTGCCACCATTGCCCCTCGTACCTGCCCTCCGGATACATCCAAGACCTCAGCCGGCCTCCGCTCCCTGCCGAACCCCATGCAGAATGTGGAGCGGAAAAAAGAAAGAGGAGGGGAAGTTCTACCGTAACTTTACAATTTGGTATGGAAATGCAAGTTTGAAACTATTTGTGTATATTTTTTTGGCTCAGATGTTGTGTCACATTAGGAAGAAGAAATTTTGAAACATACAAAGAATTGTCTGTTCTTTCAGCTTTATAGTTTGCAGTTATTGCATCCCGAAGAAAGAAATTGCCAGGCCAAAGTAGTCTTTTAATTTCATTTTTCAGTTTTGAGTTACAGGTTTCTGGCAAGCTCCCTGACCACTACTGTTACCTGGTGGCGCCTATATTTCATCAAATTTAGACATGCAGACTACCTGGATCCAGGCCCAGATGAACTGTTGTGACTGATAAACATGATCCCACCCTACCCCCATGCATGCTCCTGCTTTTTCCCTTTAAGCGAACCTAAGACTTTGAGTCCCCGGTCCCCAAGGGAGTTGAAGAAAAATGTGTTCCGGTATTCGGTATTCCAGTTCGCTCTGTGCTTTTCTGTGCTGCGGCTCTGCTTGCCCAGAGGCTGTTGAACATCCCAGCATTGCCTCTGCGTCGCCTGTGTTGGTAATTAATGCAGGGAAAATTTTTTTGTTTTTAATAAAAACAAGTAGAGACATCTATCAGTACCCACAGTCAAGGCAGAGTTTGTTTGACATCTTGTGATTGCTGCTTACAAAGAGAATGACAGCAGTTATTAAACAAATAAAAAATATGCTGTTTATTGGTAGTTTACAGATATCCTAAGAGTATCTTTGTAACATTCCTGCCTTTGTTTGCATGAGTAGAAAATAGTAGAATGAATAGAATCATTAATTTTTTAAATCTGGATTGCATTAGATTTAGAGCAATAATAAAAATTCAAATATTAAGCAAACATTTTTAGTTGTGTAATATATTAGGGGCTTTGCCTTTCATTAGAATACATTTCAAAGGTTTGTTTTTATGATTACAGGGGGAATATTAGCATTCAATGTAATTAAACTTAATTGCATTTCCCATGTGAGTTATTTTTTTTTTGATTTTTTGATTTTTTTTTTGTATTTTTCTGCAGCTAGAAACGGGGAGAGACAGTCAGACAGACTCCTGCATGCGCCCCACCGGGATCCACCCGGCACGCCCACCAGGGGCGATGCTCTGCCCACCAGGGGGCAATGCTCTGCCCCTCTGGGGTGTCACTCTGCCACGACCAGAGCCACTGTAGCGCCTGGGGTAGAGGCCAAGGAGCCATCCCCAGCGCCCGGGCCTTCTTTGCTCCAATGGAGCCTTGGCTGCGGGAGGGGAAGAGAGAGAAGGGGGGGTGGAGAAGCAAATGGGCTCCTCTCCCATGTGCCCTGGCCGGGAATCGAACCCGGGTCCCCTGCACGCCAGGCCGACGCTCTACCACTGAGCCAACCGGCCAGGGCCCATGTGAGTTATTTTTTAAATGCGTTTATGATTCTTTTCCTCTATATTAGCTATTCTGGTAGGTTTGCCTTGATAAGAAGTTATGGGAAAAATTGTCTGTTTGCTTAGAAACAGTCAGAAGTTTAATTTAGATACTGTAATTTAATTCAGAAGTTTTGGAATGCAATTTTGGAATATAGTCAAGAGGGAAAAGCATGAAACTGTTCAGGGTCTGACGTTCATGTCATGTTCATATGTTCTAAGAAAAGTAATTACTTTGTCTGCAGCCTAAGTTATCCTGCTTGGGAAGTGTTGCAGTAATCTCAGTCCCACCTTACCTGATGATATGGAGGCATCAAAAAACCATGTATTTCCAGAGGTACTGGGTAAAGGTGGGATTTCAGGGAAGGGAGGAGAGGGAACTTCCTGGCGTATTGGTAATAGTCTGTATTTTGATAGGCGTCTGTTTACACAGATGTATGCATTTGTCAGAATTCATCAAATGATATGCTTAAAGATTGTGCATATCACAGCATATAAATTTTACCTCAAAATACAAAAAAACAAAAGGAACTCTAAACACATATTGAACTTTGGTTAATGATATGCATGTTGAAGTAACAGGGAGTAGGTTACTGATCATTTGAAACTTACTTTGAAATGCATCCAAAAAAAAGGATAGTGGAATATTTAGAAATGAGATAAAGAACAAATATAGCAAATGTTAATGGTAGAATCTATGCAGTATACATGTTTACTGTAAAATTCTTTGAACATTTTTATATGTTTGAAAAGTTTTATAAAATGCAGGGGAGGGAGGAACGAAGGTGCTAGTTTTCAAGGATCTGTGTACCACATTTTTAATTCTAAACCACCGCTTTAATTCAAAATCAAACCACTTGGATTAATACCAAAAGGAGAGAGGGGTGTGAATGTGGCCATTTAGATAAATAGAAAAATGTGCCCACCTCATACTTTCTCTAATTACCTTTTAAAAGGCCATTACTAAGCATGGAAGCCAAGGGTGTCTTTATAAACAAGAAGAGCTCTGAGAAACCCAAACCATGTAGCCCAGCCAATGACCTGTCTGGGCAGATAAGAATTGGCCTCCAGAACCCTCACCATGGAAAAGGACATGGCCTCCTGACACATAATCTTCACCAGTGGCAAGCAGGTGACCCCCCTGCTATATACCTTATATTAAGACCCTATCAAGTGAAAACGGGCTTTCGGTTTTCAGCCAAATCCCAGGGATTTGGCCATGAACACCTCCACTTTTATCAGAATGCCAAGCTATCTCTTACATCCTGATAGAGCCCTCTTTTTAAAGATATCTTGTATGGGACCCCTGAGATACTTTGTGTGTGTGTGTGTGTGTGTGTGTGTTTTAGTCTTGAAGGGTCAAAAGGGTAAATTGGTTCTGGTGGAATTTGAACTAAATTTTTAAGAGCTAGTGATAATATATTTTTAAGCCATGTTGCTTAGTTGGTGTTCGAATAGTAAACTGGAAAGTGAAGATTTGAGAGGCTCAAAGATCTCAGTTCTTTTACAGTCTTAGAGCGAACTCTGACCAGTTAATTTATTTTCATCCTTTTATTTTCTCATTTGGAAAGTGAGAATGAAACTAACACAAAATCCCAGTCAGTGTTTCTCAAACTTTCGTGTTTATAAGAATCATTTATGTAAGAAAATTTAGTATGTGTAAAAATCATTTAGTTTGTTAAAATATAAATTATAGCTTACACACTTGAATTTTCTGAATCAGTAGGTCTGGGGTAGAGCTCAAAAATCTGCATTTTTATAAACACTTATTGTGATACTAATGCAATTATTAGACCATGTAAGAATTGGTAGAGGTGTGTTTTGCTGGGTACTATGGTAACTGGTAAAAGCTTATTTTTTGTTTTAACTTTTTCTTAGGGAAAATTTTAAACATATAGAGAGAATAGTATAATGAATGCTTATAGACCCATCACCCGACTTCAACAATCTTGGTTTACTTCTACACTCATCTACTCCTCTGTATTCTTCCTCCGCAGATTATCTGTGGAAGCAAATCTTAGATATACCATTACACCCATAAGTATTTTAGTAGGCAATTCTAAAATATTAAAATGTAAGTACTTTTATAAATACACCATAATTAAACCTTATAAAATTTGAGAATAATTTCTTAGCATCAAATATGTCAGTGTCTAGATTTACTGGATTTTTTTTTCACAGTTGATTTGTTGGAATCAGGAACCAGACACAGTCCGCACATTACATTTGATTAATGTGTCTCTTTAATCTTTTAATCTACAGGTTTCCCCTTCCTTTTTTTCCCCCTTTGTGATTTATTTGTTGAAGAAACTATCATTTGTTCTGTAGACTTTCTCAGTCCAGATTTTCTGATTGGATCCTCATGATGTCATTTACCATTTTTCTTTCTCCTGTATTTTCTTTAAACTCCATCACTTCCATCCTGAAGTCTGATCAAAGTTCAATTTTTTTGGCAAGAATACATCATAGGCACGTCATATACTTCCATGAGGAGGTACATATCTGGTTGTCTCTCTTTTGCCATGTTAACAGTCACTGGTGATTATTGGTGGGAACCCTTATTTTCTAGGGAGAGCCCCATCTTATAACTTAGTAAGAAGCTCATGAAAGAATCATCTCCCTCTCATTGTGGATTTTTCCTTTTCCAAGTGAAGCTTTCACAGCTTTCACAGTGAACCCATAGTGGCCTACTGAGATTGTGTTTGCTACAGAAAGCAGAAAGGCTTTCTTGCTTCCACATCTTAGTCTCATCTTCACAATATAGGAAACTTAACAATTTGTCTTAGTGTCTTCAACATTTATTTCAGCTTCTTAGACATGTTGAGATGAATAGATGACTACACAATTAAAGAGAAAGTGCGGGGCCTGATAATGAAACTGCAGTTGCAGGCTAGTTGACCTGGTATAAGTTTAGAGCCACCAATTCTGTATCACCATCCTATCCTGAGGGGAAGACGATGAGTTTTTAATACCTACATTTATTGATTTTTGTCCTGAAAGCAGATAGGAGGTTTCTGGATCAGGGCAGGCAATTATTACATATATCAATAACCACATTGGTTCCCAGTACACATTGTACCCTTCAGACCAATGACAGGTGGTCTAGAGGAATGAAGTGGGATATGCCAAGATCACTTTAGGAACTGGGAATGAATGGGTTCATTTCTTCTTTGAACAAACACTTACTGATTGTTGACGGTATGCCAGACATTGAGCCAGCACTGGGGTAGATGTTAAATACTAGAGAACACCCAACCTAACACATACAATCATATACCTCTGTGTCTAGAGTTAGCCATCAGATGTTATCTTATATTTATAGGTAATCAAATATATATACATCTCTCTATATTACATTTGTGTGTATATTTGATTATACATTTATCCTTTAGTATCCTCAAGGAATTGCTTCCAGGACACCCATAGATATCCAAATCCTTGGATGCTCAAGTCCCTTATAAAAATAACATCATATTCACATGTAACCTGTTCACATCCTCCCATAAACCTTGAATCATCTCTAGATTACTTATAATACCTAATACAATATAAATAGTTGTTAGATTATATTGTTTAGAGAATAATGACAAGGTAAAATATCTGTACATGTTCAGTACAGATGCAACCATTGGTAGGCCTAAATACATAGCAATAGTGTAACTTTCCCCCTCAATACATCTGACCCTTGAATAATTGGAGTTAGGGGTACTGACCTCTGGGTAGTTGAAAATTTGCATATAACTTTTGACTCCCACAAAACTACTAGTAGCCTACTGTTGACTGGAAGCCTTACCAATAACATAAACAGTCAATTAACACATATTTTACATAGTTATACTCTATTCTTACAATAAATTAAGCTAGAGAAAAGAAAATGTCATTAAGAAAATCATTGCCCTGGCCAGTTGGCTTAGTGATAGAGTGTCAGCTTGGTGTGTGATGTCCCAGGTTTGATTACTGGTCAGGGCACACAGGAGAAGCGCCCATCTGCTTCTCCATCTCTCCCCCTCTCGCTTTTCTCTCTCTCTTCCCCTCCTGCAGCCATAGCTTGATTGGAGTGAGTTGGCCCCAGGTGCTGAGAATGGCTCCATGGCCTCTGTCTCAGGCTCTAAGAAGAGCTCAGTTGTTGAGCAATGGAGCAATGCCCTAGATGGGCAGAGCATTATCCCCTAGTGGGCTTGCCAGGTGGATCCCGGTCAGAGCGCATGTGGGAGTCTGTCACTGCTTCCCCTCCTCTCACTGAATAAAAAGTAAAATAAAATGATAAGGAAGAGAAAATACATTTTCTATTTTTATTGAAAAAAGTCCACATAAATGTGGACCTGCACAGTTTAAGCCCACGTTGTTCAAGAATCAACTATATTTTCCATTTGCGGTTAGTTGAATTCAAGGATGCAGAACACACAGATAGGGAGGGCTGACTATATGTATATAATTTTACTTGTACATAATTTTATACATATGTAGGCACATATATATATACTATGTTTGTATATGTGTTATTTGAATTTCCACTTTGACTTACATTATAGTTTCAAAAAAATCATTTACACATTTTTAATTTATCTACATATGTCATTTGTTCTGAAGATTGCATGAAGTTTTCTCATCCCCAGCTTTTCAGATAGCAAATGAATGAACCATGCTTTATACCCACTGGTGTTTGCTCATGTGGATAGTTCTTTCAGTAAGAAAGTGAAATCCAAATTATAAAAGTTAGACTCTGAAAGAAGAAAGTCCAGGTGCAAAGTACTGAAGATTTTCCCAGGCTTAAGAGGCCCGAGGAAAGAGGATGAATCCAACTGCTGTGGTAGGTGCTGGAGTTTAGACCTTGTGGAGTTGGTGTTCTGATAGGGGAGGCAAAAAGACACACATAACTCCAAAATGGAAAAAGTGCTTTGAAGGAAATAAAAAATTGAGAGGGAGTAACTGGGAAAACCACTTTAGAGAGAGTGCTCCCAAAAGGCCTCTGATGAAGTGACATTTGAGCTGAGGCCTGAAGGATGTGAAGAGCCAGTGATGTGAAGAGTTGGTTAAAGAACAAATGCAGAGACAAGGAAGGACTTTAAATGTTGGAGGAACAGAAGGGGGCCCCTATGGTTGAGGGGCAGTGAGTGACAGGGAGAGTGGAGTATGAGGAGGCCAGAGAGGTAGGCAGAGGCAAGACCATGCAGGGCCTTGTAGATTTTGAGAAATTGGAATTATTTTCTTAAAAAGGTTGACAAACAGTGAAGAATTTTAAGCAGGAAAACTTAGTAATTATCCTCACATAGACTTTTTTTCCCATGCATGTGCAAATGTTTATGTATATGTCTTTTTAATAATATACTGTACATGATCTGCAACTTGCTTTTTCACTTACCAATAACATCATGGGCATCTCAGAAAGCACAATTTGTAAAAAAAATAATGTGTTTTTCTGTGAACTTCATGGCAAATAGATTTAGATATGTGAGAAATTGAGCTGTGGTGGAAAATCAGTTTCTTGGGGGTTAAAAAGAAAAGACAGCCTGACTAGGCGGTGGCGCAGTGGATAGAGCGTCGGACTGGGATGCAGAGGACCCAGGTTCGAGACCCCAAGGTCGCCAGCTTGAGCGCGGGCTCATCTGGTTTGAGTAAAAAAAGCCCACCAGCTTGAACCCAAGGTCGCTGGCTCTAGCAAGGGGTTACTCGGTCTGCTGAAGGCCTGCGGTCAAGGCACATGTGAGAAAGCAATCAATGAAAAACTAAGGTGTCGCAACACGCAATGAAAAACTATGAGATGATGATCTCATCTCGCTCCGTTCCTGTCTGTCTGTCCCTGTCTATCCCTCTCTCTGACTCACTCTCTGTCTCTGTAAAAATAAATAAATAAGTAAGTAAATAAATAAATAAATAAAAAAGACAGATAGTACTTGTTTTCTTCTTCTTCTTCATTTTTTTTTTTTTTTTTTTTACTTTTTAAGTGAGAGTAGGGGAGATACAGAGACAGACTCCCGCATACTTCCGGACCAGGATCCACCTGGCAATCCCCGTCTGGGGCCAATACTCTGCCCATCTGGGGCCACTTGCAGCTGAGCTATTTTTAGCACCTGGGGCTCAATGGAACCATCCTCAGCACCCAGGCCTTTGTGCTCAAACAATTGAGCCATTGCTGCAGGAAGGGAAGAGAGAGAGAAAGGGAAAGGGGAGGAGGGGAGATGCAGATGGTCACCTCTCCTGTGTGCTCTGACCGGGAATTGGACCCGGGACTTCCACATGCTGGGTCTGTGTTCTACTACTGAGCCAGTTGACCAGGGCTCTGACAGTGCTTGTTTTCATTGTCAATTACAGATATGAATTCACTTCCATAATTTAAGAACATTGAAATATATTCTAACTTGATTCTAGATTTTCTTTTAAACTTATTAGTATGTTACTTTAACCATGTATTTATTGTTAAAACAACTTTATAGGCAGATTTTTAGTCTTCTAGACAGTAGTCTGAACAAGGCAGAGATAGAGATAATGTTTTCTGGTCTTAGAGTCCCCTATCAAATGGACATCTATGACAAAGATTTCCAAAATACCAGATGAATGAAAAACTATATAGCTCACAAAAATAACCACCTCAAACTCATGAAACCCAATATAGCTCATTTTTAAGCCTACATTAAAAAAAAAGCGGCCTGACCTGTGGTGGCGCAGTGGATAAAGCGTCGACCTGGAAATGCTGAGGTCAGCAGTTCAAAACCCTGGGCTTGCCTGGTCAAGGCACATATGGGAGTTGATGCTTCCAGCTCCTCCCCCCCTTCTCTCTTTCTGTCTCTCCCTCTCCTCTCTAAAAATGACTAAAATAATAATAATAATAAATTTTAAAAAAGCATTGCAGAAGTGGAACCAAACTGAAGCAGGCAAGAAATAAGGGAGTCTGAAGAGGGGGCTACACAACACTGTTATCACATTACAGGAGGGATGCTTCTAACAAAACCCCTCTCTGCATTCTGGACCCATGAACCCTGGCCCCAGCCTTCAGCATTTGAAACTATCTTTCTAAATTCAAATTTTCAATACTCTTCTGGTTTTGTAGTAAGGTCAAGAGCAATAGTAATGTAGTCATCAATTACCTTTATGCCTTCTATCTTATATGAGAGTCATTGGAACAACATCAATTAGCAAGAAATATTCTGTTTCTTAGTATAATCTTTCACTTAACTTTCTTCTGTACTTAAAAATGAAAATGTACTTAGCTGCTCCAAATATTTAATTGTATGTGATCCATTTGTTAAAAGATGTCTTAATTCCACTATTAAACATGTACCCACATGTGTGCATATATGTATATGTCATACATCAAAAAATCTTCCTGTTGCTTAGTTTTAAGAACTTGTTTTGAAGAATAAATACAACTTAGAAATATTTTATCTTAAGTGCTCATCATTTTCAAAAACTTATAATTCAGAAATACTTTACTGGAAGGGGAGACTAAAGACATTTATAGCCCCTATTGTAGGCTTAAAAATGAGTTTCATTTTTATGAAATCGATCTTTAACAATGGTGTAACTGAAATCTTAATAGCTTCAGAATATCTCCCCTGCAACTTGTTTGGAACATACAGTTTCCAACTACTAGAATCATTCCTTTGAGTTAAGAGAATATACCCATAAAGCTTTTGTTTAATAGGAGTTATCATTTCTGTGTTTTCCTAAGATTGAATTAGAAGGAATGAGTTGATATGTTTTAATAGTCTTTATAAAAAGGAGGGTAGGGATTTATGGTAGGAGAGAAGGAAGACACTTCCCTACCAATGGCTCCAAGAGAGGACTTTATTTAGGCTATGGAAAAGGCAAAGCCCCTACTTCATAATTATGAAATGTCAGCTTAGGTAGGAGCCATATTTAAAACTAATAGTACAATATGCTCATCAATTGTGGAATGAATATAATAAAAGACTGTCTCATTCATGAATACTTCTGTCTCTTTTTGAGTATAATGCCAACGTGTTTGCAGAATAACTTTGCACCTTCACTTTCTCCACAGTCTGAGGGTAGAGTCCAGAAAACAGCCTAGTTGAATTCTCAGATGGGTTTTTGGCAGGAAGACAAGGTGGCTTTTTACAGCTTGTTTCTGATGTTACTCACTGAATTTCTAAAAAGAAAAGGGAGGATTTGTGGACCTGATTAAAACAAGGAAGTAACCCAGTGACTTAAAGAGGCGGGTTGTGGAATTTGAATCCCAAAATAAAGCCCTCCCTCGTTGACTTTTCAGCCATGGGAATAACCAGTTGCTTCATTGTGTGTTTTGTCAAAGTGCCTCGGCCATTTGGCCGGCCTGATGGTTACCTGCTGCCTGCTTTTATAGCCTCTGTGTCCTTTGTTGTTGCCCTGCTGGTCAAACATGTGTAACGGTGCCCTGGGGCACCAGGCGTGCCCTGGGGGAGTTAAGTGCTGCCAGATGTGGGGAGCAAGGGTTGATTCACATGGCCATAATTTCCAATAGCTAATTTTACCTGTTTTCTTTTGGTTTTGAGTTTCTTTCTTAAAGAAAAATCCATTTGGAGTTGGGTTTTTGCCCCCTTTACATTGCAGTCTTGTTACCACTATTCTCCCGGTCCACTCCACCCTCAAAATGAAAGTATGAGAAGAAAAAGATGGCAAAGACGTGTGATTTATTAAGTTTGTGTGGTTAACGTTTTACTTTATGATAAAAATTAGTGAAGTATTTCTGTTTTACTGGACTCTGACCAGTATTTTTACTTCAAAGTGAAATTAAGTTTCACTGACTCAGTCTTTTACATAGAAATTATTTACACAAAAATAAATAACATTTTAGGTAAAATCTTTCAGATAGAAATTTTTATCTAATCTCTGATTAACAACACTGAATTTGTTGTTCAAAGCAATAGGTTTTTAACTAGCTACAGTATTCTGAAAACAGAACAGCTGTTGGTTAAATAAACAGAAAGAATGAAGCCTTTAGACTGATTTCCTGTATGAACTGAACCTCAGGTTAAGCAAGTAGTTTGATAAAGGAAAGTTTCTCTTTATAGAAGTATTTCTGCCAACAAATGAAAGAGGTCTGAAAAATATTATACCACTTGGCAAACCCATAATGAGTAAATTGATTTAGGCACTGTCATCAGTGGTTAACTAACATCACAAAAGGAGAGACAGTGGTCAGAGCACACCACCACCTATTAAATATTCTTGCCAAAAAAAAACTGAACTTAAACCAAAACAACGCCCTAGCTTTAACATCAGTCTATAAGAAATATAAGAGAAACATTTTAAATGTCACGACCGAGATGCAGTTAGTGAATCCAGAATGTGGGAGATGCTAGGGACAAAGAAAAGCATTTCAGGAGAAGAGAGGAATTGATTAAAACAGGCATAAGAGCCATGTCAATCAAATGCAATATGTGGACCCTATTTGGATCCTATTTTAACAAACTGTTAAATGAAAAAAATTAAATATACATATGACAAAAGGAGAATATCAGAAGACTGTCCAAATACTTGATGATATTGTTTTTTTGATTATGTTAATTTTTTAGGTGTGATAAGCTTATATTGTTAAATCATAAAAAGGAGTTCTCATCATTTAAATATACATACTGAAATATTTACAAATGAAATGACATGTCTGGGAATGGCTTCCAAATAATTGCATGGGAAGGGGAGGATGGTTATAGCTAAAACGAGATCAGCATGAGTAGATAATTGTTAAAATGGATGATGGGTGCGTGGCAGTTTGTTATAGTAATCTATTTTGCATATGATTGAAATTTTCTATAAATAAAAAGATTTTAAAAAATAGGCAAAGGGGAGAGGTGGAAGAGAGTATATAGGGTATAGTAATGGTGATGGACAAAGACTTGACTTGGAGGTGAATACACAATATGGTGTAAAGAGATGTGTTGTGGAATTGGGCACCTGAAACCTGTGTAAGTATGTTAAATAAATTCAATTAAAAATAAATAAATAAATAAGTAATAAATAAGAAAAGAAACAGAAAAAAATAGGAATAGGTTTGAAATCCAAATTTGCCACTTGTAACTTTTGTGATCTTGGGCAAATTTCTTAACTTCCTTGAATCTCAGGGGTTTTAGCCTGTAAAATCTTCCCAATTTCCTTACACAGGTTGTTGGACTAACTAAATGATATGTATGGCCTGACTGGTGGTGGTGTAGTGGAACATCTACGTCAGACACTGAGGTCCCAGGTTCGAAACCCTAAGGTCTCTGGCTTGAGTGTGGGCTCCTTTGGCTTGAGCACAGCCTCACCAGCTTGAGCATGGAATCAGAGATATGATCTCATAGTCACTGACTTGAGTCCACAGGCAGGTTGCTGGCTTGAAGCCCAAGATTTCTGGCTTGAGCAAGAAGTCACTGGCTCATCTGGACCATCAAGGCATATATGAGAAGCAATCAATGAATAACTAAAGTGCCGCAACTACAAGTTGAGCTTCTCATCTCTCTCCCTTCCTGTCTCTTTCTCTCACTAAAAATAATAGTAATAATAATAATTATTATTATAGTAATACGTATGAAGTTATTTTATAAATTGCTATAAACGTGTCAGTTATATTATTATTATTGTTATTAATATTATTATGAAGCTTCTGAAAGGATATAATTTTCCTGCTAAGAAAATTTGGTAGCTTTTTATGCTTTAGCAAGCAGTATTGTTGTCCCATGGACATTATATCAATTTTAAATCTCTGGAATTGAACACATACATGCAAAAATAAAAATGAAACTACACTACCTTCTTACATCATATACAGGAATAAACTCAAAATGGATTAAAGATTTAAATGTAAGCCTGACCAGGTAGTAGCTCAGTGGATATAGCATCAATCTGGGATGCTGAGGACCCAGGTTCGAAACCCTGAGGTGGCTGGCTTGAGCAGGGTCTCATTGGCTTGAGTGCAAGGTCGCCAGCTTGAGCGTGGGATCATACACATGACCCTATGGTCCATGGTTTGAGCCAAAAGGCTTGAACCCAAGGTCACTGGCTTGAGCAAGGGGTCACTGGCTCAGCTGGGGCTCCCCACTCCCACCCCCATCAAGGCACGTATGAGAAAGCAATCAATGAACAACTAAAGTGCCACAGCAACGAGTTGATGCTTCTCATCTCTCTTCTATCTGTCCCTGTCTCTCTCTTAAAAAAAAAAAAAGACTTAAATGTAAGACTTGAAACCATAAAACTTCTACAAGAAAATATAGGCAGCCTGACCAGGTGGTGGCGCAATGGATAGAGCGTTGGACTGGGACACAGAGGACTCAGGTTCAAAACCTCTAGGTTGCCAGCTTGAGCATGAGCTCATTCATCTGGCTTGAGCATGGGCTTACCAGCTTGAGCATAGGGTTGCTGACTTGAGCCTGGGATCATAGACATGACCCCATGGTCACTAGCTTGAAGCCTAAGGTTGCTGGCCTGAGCCAAGGTCACTGGCTTGAGCCCAAGGTCACTGGCTTGAGCAAGGGGTCATTTGCTTTGCTGGAGCCCCCTGGTCAAGGCAATCAGTGAACAACTAAGGTGGTGCAATGAAGAATTGATGCTTCTCATCTCTCTCCCTTCCCTCTCTCTGTCCCTATCTGTCCCTCTCTCTGACTCTCTCTGTGTCAAAAAAAAAAGAAAAAGCAAAAGAAAACGTAGGCATCTCTGCCATTTTCTCTTAGCAATATTTTTTTCTAATATATGTCCTCAGGCAATAGAGTAAAAAATAAATAAACAGATGGGACTACATCAAACTAAAAAGTTTTTGCAGCAAAGGAAACCATCAACAAAATGAAAAGATAACTTACTGAATAGGAGAAGATATTTGCCAATGGCACGTTTAATAAGGGGTTAGTTAGTATCCAAAATTTATAAAGAACTCATACAACTCAACACCAAAAAAACCCCAATCAGTTAAAAAATTTGCAGTGAACCTGAATAGACACATCTCCAAAGAGGACAAACAGATGGTCAATAAACATATGAAAAGATACTCAAGATTACTAATCATCAGAGAAATGCAAGTAAAAACCACCATGAGATATTACCTCACACTTGTCAAAATGGCTATCACCAATAAATCAATAAACAATAAGTGTTGGTGCGGATGTAGACAAAAGGAAACCTTTTTGCATATTGGTGGAAATGCAGATTGGTGCAGCCAATATGGGAAACAGTATGGAGGTTCCTCAGAAAAATTAAAAATGGAACTGCTTTATGATCCAGCAATTCCACTTCTGGGTATGTATCCAAAGAAACCCAGAACACCAATTTGAAAGAAAAATGCCTACTCATATTCATTGCAGCGTTATTTACAATAGGCAAGATATAAAAGCAGCCCAAGTGATCATTAGCATTTGAATAAAAAATCTGTGGTACATACATACAGTGGAATATCACTCAGTCAAAAAAAGAATGAAATCTTGCCTGGCCTGTGGTGATCCAGAGCGTTCAACCTGGACTGCTGAGGTTTCCAGTTTGAAACCCTGAGCTTGCCCGATCAAGGCACATACAGTAAGCAATGAACAACTAAAGTGAAGCAACTTATATAGTACTGCTCCTGCCCCCCCCATCATCTCTGTAAAATCCATAAATCTTTTTTTTTTTTTTTTTTTTTGTATTTTTCTGAAGTTGGAAATGGGGAGAGACAGTCAGACAGACTCCCGCATGCGCCCGACCGGGATCCACCCGGCACGCCCACCAGGGGGCGACGCTCTGCCCACCAGGGGGTGATGCTGTGCCCCTCCGGGGTGTTGCTCCGCTGCGACCAGAGCCACTCTAGCGCCTGGGGCAGAGGCCAAAGAGCCATCCCCAGCGCTCCGGTGATCTTTGCTCCAGTGGAGCCTCGCTGCGGGAGGGGAAGAGAGAGACAGAGAGGAAAGAGAGGGGGAGGGGTGGAGAAGCAGATGGGCGCTTCTCCTGTGTGCCCTGGCCAGGAATCGAACCCGGGACTTCTGCACGCCAGGCCAATGCTCTACCACTGAGCCAACCGGCCAGGGCCAATAAATCTTTTAAAAAAATGAAATTTTACTATTTGCAACAGCATGGATAGAAGGTATTACACTAAGTGAAATTAGCCAGTCAGAGAAAGTCAAATACCATATAATTTCACTTATATGTTGAATATAAAAAACAAAATAAATGAACAAATAAAATAGAAACAGGCTCATAGATACAGGGAACAGACTGATGGTTGCCAGAGAGAGGGGCGTTGGGGAGCTGGGTGAAGACGGTGAAGGTAGTAAAAACTACAAATTAGTAGTTACAAAACAGTCATGGGATGTAAAGTACAGCATGAGGAATATAATCAATAATATTGTAATAACTATGTATGGTGCCAGATGGGTACTGGATACACTTTGTAAAGTATATGATTATTTAACCACTATGCTGTATACCTGAAACTAGCGCAAAATAATATTGAATATAATAAATAAATAAATAGATGAATGAATAACTAACTAACTTCTGAATCTAGCAAAAATGAAAAGAAATATAGATGTTGTGTATGCATATATTTCCTAGCTCACTTCACTGAAGGAACTAGAATCACTGATTTTCCCAGTAGCAATCAGCACACTTAGTGTCCATATCTTTGTTTCTAAATACTATTCTACATTAAAAATAACTGGGGTGCTTGGATTGATTTCAAGATTGGGCTGGGAAAATACAAGATGAGTCTAGAGCATCTTGTGATGTCAGAAAGTGAGGAATGCTAAAAATAAAGGGACAGGACATGAAACATATTGAAAGGGGCACAGGGACCAACCTGAAGGAGTTTGAGCAACAACACAACAATCGAATTCGATTATAACCCAAAGAAAAGAATAAATAGGCGCAGCCCGTATTGATATATAAAAGGAAATAAAGAAGAGGGTAAGGAGTGGCACAGGTCTGGTAACAGGAGACTAAGCTTTGGGTGACTATGCAATGCATATACAGATGATGTATTATAATATTGTACACTTAAAACTTACATAATCTTATTAACCAATGTCATACAATTAATTTAATTTAAAAATACAAAATCGTAAATAGAAAATCACTATTAGAGAATATCACAGTAAAAATTGCTGTAGGCATGATCCACCAAAGGATGCTAAAATTAGTGGGCCAAAGTTTAAGCAAAAACAGAAGATTTGCATAGTCTCAAAGTGTCTCCTATAAAATATTTAATAATTACAATGGAAAATAGTATCTTTGCATTGAATAATCTTGGTAGCCACCATCTTAGCCAAGGATAACATCTTAGTGAATGCTCTGATATGGGACACTAGAAGGACACATCTGTGTGGTATTACTCTGGATAATCTATTTCAATTTTTTCATAAGAAAACATCAGGCCTGACCAGGCGGTGGAGCAGTGGATAGAGCATTGGACTGGGAGGACTCAGGTTTGAGACCCCAAGGTTGCCAGCTTCAGTGCGAGCTCATCTGGTTTGAGCAAAAGCTCACCAGCTTGGACCCAAGGTCGCTGGCTTCAGCAAGGGGTTACTCGGTCTGCTGTAGCCACATCCTCACCTGTACTTGTATAGACTTTAAAATGCTCTTTAAAATTGCATTAATAAAAATAACAGATAAAATAAGTTTACTGTTGTCTATTACCTATATGCATTGTAACTTAAATGTCTGGGTTTCATTTGGGAGTGTGTGTGTGTGTATGTGTGTGTGTGTAGAAGTATTTCAGAAGCACATAAATTTTGGAAGGGCATTAATGTCTACTTACTAAATTACATCTTCCTACCTGACTACTATTCTGGGTTCCAGAACATAATAGTATAGCTTTAAAAAGGGGGAGAACATTTTTGTACCTTTTTCATTTATAGCGATATTAAACCTATATTGAATGATAGCTTAACTTACCGAGTGCTATGTGTCAGGGGCCATGCCAAATAAGTACTTAATACATATGAACTTATTTCATCCTTATACCAATTTTTTATTTTCCCATTTTTAACAGATAAAGAAACTAAGGCACAGAAGGGTTAATTAAGTAACTTGTTGAAGGTTGACAGCTAGTAAATCTTAGAGCCAGAACTGAAGCTAGACAGTCCAGTTCCACTGGTTCCATCTGAGTTATGAACAGTTATTAACTAGACTTTCTGTAGCCCTAGCTGGATAGCTTGCTTGGTTAGAGCATCGTCCTGATACACACAGGTTGCCAGTTTGATCCCCAGTCGGGTCACATGCAGGAACAGATCATTGTTTCTCTCTCTCTCTCTCTCTCTCTCTCTCTCTCTCCCTTCCTCTCTCTAAAATCAATCAATAAATTTTTTATAACTTTCTTTTTTTTTAACTAGACCTCCTTCCTGTCCATATTGGTGAACTCTGGATAGAGTGATAATAGTCCTTGAAGCCACCATGTGTCCTATAAGGGTGGCGGCTGTCTTGGGGCTTGAGATGTTCTCGCTGGTGTTGAGGAGTAGGTAGGAGGGCTTGTGTGAACTTCAAACAGACTTGATTCCCTTCATTTGCTTGAGAAGTTGGGAAAAAATTGAGGCAACATGAGGATCCTGGCTCTGGAACTGGTACAGTCTTTATGGGAAGGGATGAGACGTGGCCTTGTCCTCTCCTCTCTAGTGCTTTCAGGGCTGCTCGCTTCCACCTGCTTTCAGAGGAGAGAAGGCTGAGAATGGGAGGTAAGATGTAGCAGAGTGGACTTCTTACTTTTCCTAATTGTCCAACAATGTGGGACAACTTTTTCTTTAGAAACCACATTTTATCAGTGGTAGAACATTGGCCCAGTGGGTACAGCCCGGTGCAGGGATGTCTCCTATATGCTCCTGGTCAAGGCACACAGAAGAAGCGCCCATCTGCTTCATACCCCACCCCACCCCCGGCCCCATCTCCCATGGCTTGATTGGCTCAAGCGAGTTGGCCTCCAGTGCTGAGAATGGCTCCATTGCCTCCGCCTCAGGGGCTAAAAAATGGCTCCGGTTGCAACAGAGCAGTGGCCCCAGACGGGCAGAGTGTTGTCCCCTAGTGCCTTACCACGTGGATCCCAGTCAGGGTGCATGCGGGAGTCTGTCTCTCTGCCTCCTCTCCTCTCGCTAATATAAAAAGGAAGGGAGGGAGGGAGGGAGGGAGGAAGGAAGGAACCATATTGTAAATGGCAGCAGTCTAGCTTAGTTAACCCATGATGTAGCTAAAATACTAGGTGCTTGCAGCTGAATTTTCCTAGCTTTTTGTTTTCATTGCAAATATGTAGTATTTCAGCTAAATTATGGACAAATAGACTAGCCTGAGAATTTAGCCACATTGTTTATATAAGAAAATGCTTTCCAAATGGCTAAGACAACATGTGTATCTTGGTATAGAACTAACTTTATCTATAGTAGATCAACTACCTGACTATTCTGCTTCAAACATACTGTACAATGTACATTTGTTATTTTGATAGTAAAGTGTAAAACACAGACACACTGTGACTGGGACCAAATCTTAATTAGCTAAGATAGTTTAAAAATTCTAGCAATACAAAAAAAAATTATCTGCTAGTCATTTGTTATACATGGGTTTTTATTTACCAACCTACCTAAAACATTGAAACATATTAATGTAGTTATCTGAACCAGTTGTAGATCTTCAGACTTGTGTGGCAAAAAGAATGATAATCATAATCTGCTTCTGGCTACAGGCTAGAATAATTCAAAAGGAAATGTGAATTACTAATATGGTAAAGCTCATAAATTCTCAATGTCAGTTTGCCACTTGTGGCTGAAAATTGCAGTCAGGCCGGTTGGCTAGAGGCAAAAAGACTAGAGTTACATAATATTTATGAGGTCTGAAGTTAGCAATCACCAAAACCAAATATTGCCAGTCTTTTTCAGATTACTCCATGAGGTCAGCATCATCTACTCATAGCAATGGAGTTTGAGAGCATGGTGGATTTGATAGTAATGAAACATTAGTTATAAGTATGAATTCTGTCTGTGTCAGTCCACTACAACTTCCTTTATGGATTTATACCTTCCTATTTTATACAATATTTCTGAAATACCTACCTGAGGAGGCCTATATACCAGTGTGCAAAAATGTACTTGCTGCCTCAGGTTTAATAACACAAAGGTAGAAACAGGCCTTCCCTCACTCCGCACTGTTTCTTCAGCACTTCCAGTGTTGAACTTCCCTGAAGACTTTCTGCAGCTCTGTACATCATCATGATGGCAAGCCCAAAACACTTTACTTTTTAAAAGTTTTCTATTGATTTGAGAGTGGGGGAAGAAAGAGAGAGAGAGAGAGAAGCAAACTCATTCCACTTAGTTGTTTCATGTAGTTGGGCACTCATTGGCTGCTTCTAGTATGTGCCCTGATTGAGGATAGAACCTGAGACCTCGGTGTACCGGGAGGATGCTCTATTCACTGAGCTACCCTGCCAAGGCCCCAAAACACTTTTTAGATCCCAGCTGGCACCTTACATCACACTGCACTCAAAAAGAAAGTGTCCAGTTTGTATTCCAGTGTACTTTTAGGAGTTTGACTTGCATAACATATGAGCAGCTAAAACTGGGCCACACGATGACTCCTGTGGCTGTGAACTGCAAATTAGAAATGTATGAATAACTTTATTGTTCCACCATCAAGAAGCACTAGTCCTGTGCTGTTCCTAGCTTACAGCCCAGGAGCAACTGCAAGTCAATGCTCATTTTCAATGCTTTTTTTCATGTATAAACAGCATTGCAGATTTAAAATAACCCTTCCATTTCATACATTTCTTAGAATTCTTTAGAAAAGATAGTTTCCTTTAAGTGCTAAGCCAAATACTTTTAAAACTTTTTACTGCCCTGGCTGATGGATGTCCTGGGTTAGATTCCCAGTCAGGGCACACAGGAAAAATGACCATCTTCTTCTCCACTCTTTCCCATTCTCTCTGTCTCTCTTCCTCTCCTGCAGCCATGGCTCCATTGGTTCAAGCACATCGGCCTCGGGTGCTGAGGATGACTCCATGGAGCCTCCCACTCACGCACTAAAAATAGCTCAGTTGCAACCATGGCCCCAGATGGGCAGAGCATAAGCCCCAGCTGTAGGTTGCCAGGTGGATCCCCGTCAGGGACATGTGGAAGTCTATTTCTCTGTCTCTCCTCCTCTCACTTGGAAAAGAAGGAAAAAACAAACAAAAAACCTTTTTACTATTGAAAATGTCAAATAAAGGTAAAAGTAGGAAAAAGGATATAATAGAGTCTTCTATGCTGTTTTCTATAGATCTGATATAGATTTTTTTTTTATTCAGTGATGGGGGGAGGCTCTGACTGGGATCCACCCAGCAAGCCCACTAGGGGGCAATGCTCTGCCCACCTGATGCATTGTTCCATTGCTCAGCAACTGAGCTCTTCTTAGCACCTAAGGTGGAGGCCTTGGAGCCATCCTCAGCACCTGGGCCCAACATGGATCCTGCCATGGATGCAGGAATGAGGGAGAAGGGGAGAGAGAGAGAGAAAGAGAGAGAAAGAAAGAGAGAGATTGAGAGAGAGAGAGAGAGAAGCAAGAGGGGGAGGGGTAGAGAAGCAAATGGGCATTTCTCCTGTGTGTACTGACCAGAAATTGAATCTAGGGTATCCACACACTGGGCCAATGCTTTACCACTGAGCCAGCCAACAAAGGCTTGATCTGATATTTTTAATGCAAAAAAAAATTCATCCCTTGTCAGCTGTATGGTATAGTGATTTTCCAAACTTGTAGGCAGAGTTAGAAGCAGTATTCTGAAACTCATGGAGAAAAATACATCAGGAGAGCATTTTCTTGAAGGAAGCAATAGGGAGAAGAACACACACACACACACACACACACACACACACACACACCCCGTGCTGCTACAACTTTAGGACTTACTGAGCTTTTAGGGGGTAGTCAGAATGAATATGA
Source organism: Saccopteryx leptura (assembly GCF_036850995.1). Lineage (NCBI taxonomy): Eukaryota > Metazoa > Chordata > Mammalia > Chiroptera > Emballonuridae > Saccopteryx > Saccopteryx leptura. The sequence goes on from NC_089509.1 coordinate 58,108,041, forward strand.
GAGGATCCAAAGAACTAGTGCTATACAGAGTCCTTGTTCAGAAGGCTGGCAAAGGCGAAGCTGTAAACTTAAATAAATAGTTGTGAATAATAAGTCTAAAAATGTTATAATTCTCCCCCATGATTAGGCAATTGATTTTTGGAAATATTTAAAATATCAGTGCCCCAAATCTATCCTCCTTTTTTGGCATCTTTAATTTATTGGTGTTTTGGCACCTGCTAGCCTACCCAGTTCAGCACTTCATATTCAAGAAGGGGGGTAATAGTTGGGGAGAGACAAGGGAGGGGTGATGGAAAGGAAAGTCTAGTTAACCCCATCAGTCTCAACTCACTTCTTTTGAATGGAAATGTCTGTGTGTATGCTCAATTTTTTTTTTTTTTTGGTATATTAAGGAACATAAAAATATGACACTAGTCTATTATACTTCAATTTTTAAAACTTGTTGTTGTTTTTTTAAGTGAGAGAAGGGGAGATAGAGAGACAGACTCCCATATGCACCCAGCCAGATCCACCTGGCACCCCCCATTTAAGGCCATTGCTCGGACTAACTGTGCTATCCTCAGCACCTGGGGCCAATGCTCAAATCAACCGAGCTATCCTCAGCACCCAGGGCCGACACTCGAACCAGCTGAGCCACTGGCTGTAAGAGGAGAAGAGAGAGAGAAGGGGGAGAGAGGCAGATGGTTGCTTCTCATGTGTGCCCTGACTGGGGATCAAACGTGGGATGTCTGCACACCAGGCCAACACTATCCACTGACCAGCCAGGCCTTAAAATTTGTTTTTTTAAAGAAAAGTAAGTTTAGCCTGACCAGGCGGTGGCGCAGTGGATAGAGTGTCGGACTGGGATGCGGAAGACCCAGGTTCGAGACCCGAGGTCGCCAGCTTGAGCGCAGGCTCATCTGGTTTGAGCAAAAGCCCACCAGCTTGAACCCAAGGTTGCTGGCTCCAGCAATGGGTTACTCGGTCTGCTGAAGGCCCGTGGTCAAGGCACATATGAGAAAGCAATCAATGAACAACTAAGGTGTTGCAACACGCAATGAAAAACTAGTGATTGATGCGTCTCATCTCTCTCCGTTCCTGTCTGTCTGTCCCTGTCTATCCCTCTCTCTGACTCACTCTCTGTCTCTGTAAAAAATAAACTTAAAAAAAAAAAAATTAAAAAAAAAAAAAAAAAAAGAAAAGTAAGTTTATGATTACTGCTTTATATTTAGACAGAAAGTATAATGGAAAACATTCCATTTATAAAGCAACCAAGAATATAAAATACCTAGGAATAAAAAAATAAGAAATGTACAGTACTATATAAAGAAAACATTAGCTCTCTGCAGAAGGATATCAATATTGCAATAAATATGAAGATATCACTTGTATTAAATAAAACAGCAAAATATTTTAAAGAGTCAAATTCTCCATAGGTTAATCCACAAATTCAATGTAAATCTAATTGTGTGGCCAAAAACATTTTAAATATAATTGAAATACAAAAGATAAACTGAAAAAAAATATTTGAAACAATATAGTACATAAATTCACAGAACATTCTTAAGAATAAGTCAAGTAAAAAAAATAGCCAAGAGGCCTAAATGAAGATTTCACAAAAGAATATAAATACATAAATAAAGGGAAAGATCTTCAACCTTATCAGTATCTTAAGAAAAATAAGTAAAACTGAGATACCACTTTTCATTCATATGACTGGCAATAATATTGGTGAGGGTGTAGGGAAAGAGACACCATTGGGAATATAAATTGCTAGTTTGTGGAGAACAGCTTTGCAAATATGTCAAAAATTTACATATTTCTTAAACCAGAGTATTCTACTTCTAGGAATTTAAACTAAAAAGAATAATTGGTCATATGTGCAGCTGTATTTGTAAAAAGTATATTATGCAAGGGAAAAAAAACTTAAAAAGATTGTACTTAAATGCTCGTCATTGGTTAAAGTACTGTGTGACCTGTCCGTACAAAGGAATGCTATGAAACCACTAAAACAACGCAATAGGCCTAAAAAGGATCACGTCGATCTATATCTTTTTTGTTAGAGAAGCTGTCCTCCATATATTGTTAAGAGAAATTAATTGATTTCAAAATCACAGTTTAATAAAACTACATGTATAAATAGAATGTGTAAAATATAGTATAAATTAATATAATATTAATGTAATAATTATATTAGTAGATACACAAAAAATGTTCTAAAGTATATTAACTGAATGTCAACAATGATCAATTAAGGAAGAGTTTTACTGTTTTTTCACTTTTTCAGTTTTGGTATAAGAATATCTAATACTAGTCATGTACCATTTTCATAATCAGGAAAACAAAACATGAGCTGCTCATGGCCTCTGACTCATTCTGTGTGGTTTCAGAAGAGGGCAGAGCACGTCCACTTGAGAGGATGACCTTCCAGAAATGAAAAAGTTAATTCTTCACAGCTGCCAAAGACCCACTAAAGACCTTCCATTGGAAGGGACACGATTGTATGTCGCTTCCATTCTTGTTTTTAGAAAGCACCTAAATCATACGGAACAGACAAAGTGGTAGGATGGTTGTCTAGAATAGTATTCTGGCAGGTTGACTGGCCATGTGGAACGATCACCCCTCCGTCAGTCCCAATGTCAAGTCAGTCATGACAATGCAAGGAAAAGCAAACTGTGGGGTTGCTGTTTGTGAATTCACATCTGTTGCTTTCCATGTTCCTCATCAGATCTTTCCTTACTGACTCAGGCCTGGATCCAGGTGATCTGCAGCTCTTTCTAAATGCTAGGTCTGCTTTTTCTTGTTCCCCCTCTCTTCTACACTTTCTAGGAGCCATCAGCAGGCAAGACAGATTGTTGTCAGAGTCAAGGCTGTGTGCTCATCTGTGCTGCTGTATATTTTTATAGATACCATATGTCTGACCCTACCCTTCAGGACCCAGGCTCATTTGAATCTGGACTCCCCAAATTTTGTTCTTTGTTCTCTAAAGAGAAAGATTTTATAGATTTCCATCCAATGCTTCTTTTAAAGTTACACTCCAATATCTCAGAAATCTATCCCAGTGGGTGTTCACTTTGATTCTGAAAATGGAGCTAGGGGCTTGAAGTGGTTTCTGAATAAATATTGAAACATGTGTTCAAAGTCTGCAACTCTTCCTTCACCTTCACTACATCCTAGATAACCTGCCAGTGGTGAGTGTCATTTGTATGAATAGATTCTCTAGTTTTAGTTTTCAAGGCCACTTTTTTTTTTCATTCTAGCTGTCTGAATGATTAATGTAACTAGGAAAATACTGTTGACCCATTTAAATCATGTCAAACAACATCCATTGCTCATCTACATAATGAAATACACACTGAACATTACATCTTAAGTGTGGGAGCCGTGAACTACAAAATAATGTCTAACTTATGTAGCTTATGAAATAAAATATAAGACATTAGTACTGACTATAGCATTAAATATTAAACTAATCCAATGATAATTGTCAGTTAAAATTACCTATAACTGAAACAGCTAATAGTTTTAGTTAATTAGAGGAAGTGGGAATCGTTGCATGCAACAGTATGGGTTTTAAAAAGTCTATATCAAAGTGTGGTTTAATATTATTTGACTATTATGGGTTTATGATATATAGTTGAGTTTTTTTATTGTTAATCATTGTTTGTGAAAATAACAGTTTGCTGAAAAGTTAGAAAAATGGTCTGACATTTTTATCATGGTCTCATTAAATTGGTTCTTGAATAATTTTAAAGACATAATTTATAATCAAAACTATTTTCATCAGTTATCAGATAACAAAGATAAGCTTTGATTACTTTTGAAATAGTTAAATTTTATAAAGACATTATTTACACAGTGTTTAAATAAATGCAAAATTTAAAGACACTGAATTTAGGCTATCAGGTTTCCATGGTTACACCTTTTCAAATTATTTTGTGTATTGTGTAAATAGGTCTGTGAGTCACTGATAATTATTTGTTTTTTGTTTGTTCTGTTGACAATTCTGTGTTTAGCTGGATTTAATACAGTTCACACAGCTTGCTTTGGTTTATGTGTATTTTAGTGTTTGTGATTGACAGTGATTGAACATTTCTTATGGAGGGCTTGCCTTTTTTGTCATAAATGATGTATATTGGTAGTGCTTGAAATGTAAATAAGTTCTTCCTGTATTACTGTTTAATAAACAGGAATTTTTATGCAAAGAATACTTCTTGGTGCATTTAAACAATAAACTTTTGTAAGTGCTGGAATATTTCTGTTAAATAGTTGCACACTGAGACGAATATGTTTCAATTTTTACAAACTTTAAGTTACTAAAAAACAAAACAAAAAACTTTAAGTTACTGAGGTTACCAAGAACAACCAAACAGTAAGTACAACATTGACTAAACATTATTTAGTAACATAATAAAAATAGCAGCATTGTAATCTAACACTTAAAATTGTTTGTGATAGTGAGCTTTATAGAGAATGTCTTCATTGCCAAGTGGAATCTTTCTGTAACATGGTTTCTTCCATCTTACCATTTACACAAATATAAAAACTATTCTATATACTAATGTGTTTAGAAAGATATGATTCTTGGGAAAATCTGGAGTTGTTTATGCTTCTGAATGGAGGAAGAGGTTTTCCTCAGACCTCACAATTAGCTATCAGCATTTTAGGAAGGTACCAACAAGAATCTCAGAAAATTGTCAAAATTAGGCTGCACGTAATTTGTCCTACTGAATGTAAGCATTCTCTCTGTGCACTACAATCATGAGATGCTGCTTTGTAAAGTTATTTATACATCTGCAATCTCATTTGATCCTATGATGAACGTAGGAAAGGTCCAGTGCTTTGGATGATGGGATTTTAAGTAGCAACTCTGGGATCCATTGTACTTTGTGAAGTACTTACTTTATGAATTATCCAAGGCACGGTTTAAAATTCAGGCTGCTTTTTACCTACTGATTAGTCCATTTTAGAGTGACCTTCTTCCACTCAGGCAACCAATGATCACGATTACCTTTTATCAGGTGCATACTTTGTGCCACCTTCCATGCTTCATGTCATACAATTGTCATAGCATTCCTGTGAGGAAGGTATTCCTGTTCACAGATGAAGAAACTAAGGCTTGGAGAGTTTAACTAACTTGGCTAAGTAAATCAACTAGTGCTAGGGAAGGAAACCAATTTAAACAAGAACTCAAGTAAATACAATTAGGAAGGCACATTTTTGGAGGAAAATCCCATTCACTAGCAAAATAGAAAGTGTATTTATTTATTTATTTATTTATTTATTTATTTATTTACTGAGAGTCAGGGAGGCAGAGACAGATTCCTGCATGTGCCCCAACAAGTATCCACCCGACAAGCTCCCTATACGGAGATGCTTTGCCCTTCTGGGACCACTGCTCCCTTGCTCAGCAACTGAGCTGTTTTAGTGCTTGAGGTGAGGCCATGGAGCCATCCTCAGCATCTGGGGCCAACTTGCTCAAATCATTCAAGCCATGGCTATGGGAGGTGAAGAGAGGCAAAGAGAAAGAGAGAAGGGGGAAGGGGAGTTGTGAAGAAGCAGATGGTTGCTTCTCCTGTGTGCCCTGAATAGGAATAGAACCCGAACTTCCACACATCAGCCTATGCTCTACTGCTGAATCCACTGGCCAGGGCCTGAAAGTGTTTATATTCCACAATATTTCCTTTATATTACTTCCAAATTAGCCATTTTTATTTAAGCATTTTGGGGTTTGTTTGTTTGTAAGATTTTATTTATTGATTTTACAGAGAAGAGAGAGGAGGGGGGGTGGACCAAGAAGTATCAACTCACAGTTGCTTTACTTAGTTGTTCTTTGATTGTTTGTTGTATGTACCTTAACCAGGCAAGCCCAGGCTTTCGAACCTGTGACCTCAGTGTTACAGGTTGAAGCTCTATCCACTGCGCCACCACAGGCCAGGCGGGGGTTGGGGTTTTTTTTTTGGTTTTTTTGGTAACACTCTGGTAGAGGTATAGTTCAAAAAATGTTCACTATACCTCATATCAGATAATAAACATGTTTCAAATATTGTACACATTAAAGATTTCAGTATTGTGGTTTTGTTGGAGACTTTATTCTAAAAATGAGATGATAAATTTGTCACTTCACCAACTATGAATAATCTTTATCAGCTAAGGTTTTCAAGTAAAACTGTGTTTTCAGTTATTAGAGGCAGCCTGCTTGTACGGTTAGAGAATACACGTTTGTTAGCTATGGTGGTGGTTTAATTTTTAATCTTGAGTACAAAAAATAATGGTTTTATAGTTGAGCATCATATCTGAAAAAAGAAATACAAGGGCCAATTTGTAAATAAGCTTCTATGGGGTCTTTTAAGCCTGCACCATTTTAATACATTACACTTTTTGCATATCTTTTACTAAAGAAGCTACTGTGTATTTTCTTTTTATTTTTCTTGTGAAAAATAAAGCCTTGCTGCATGGTCTCAGCTTTATTGTCTTAAATCTATGTAATCACAACTTCAGAAGCTTGGAAATTATTGTTTTCCTGGAGCTTTGGCTTTCTCATTTTAGTTGTGATTATTGACCAACCTACCTACCTACTTACCTGCCACTCCTGTTACCCGGTTACAGGGCAGTGACAAAACTCCCACAATTGTTATAATAACCACTGTAGGATTTATATTAAAATGTTTTCTTTTTATTTTACGTCTTTCACTTGGAGTTGTACAGTGAAAACATTCTCAGGAAAATATTAAGATGGTAGATTTCCTTTTTTGGGGGGATGGTATTGATAACTGCAGTTTGATCAAAGCTCTGAGCTATTATTTTATACCAATTGTTTGCATAAATAACTTTAAATGGCTCAGAAAAAGAGAGGGAGAAAAAAGAGAAAAAGAAATACACCAAACAATATAACTAGAGCATATTGCATATAGAATTCAGTTGACACTATTGTAAGATGAATAAAATGATACTCTTTTCAAATGCTTTAATACAATTGAAAATATTCATATTAAAGCTATTACTTTGATCATAAACTAATAGTCCCAATGTCTTTCATTACTAGATATTTGTATCCAAATTACTAATATTTTGAGTAGGTTTTACATGAAAATAGTGTTTGTGAATAGGCTTTTGAAAAAATAAAGAAGGACTTTCTTACCATATCAATTATTTTAGATATGATATTTTTATATAGATTTTCTCTAAAATTGAATTCCATGTGTTATTTATGTGGAATTGCTTTTTCTGATTCTTACTTATGTGCTTGAATATAAAACTTTCTATTTTCCTCTTCTTTAACCAAAGTGTATGAGGTAATGGATTTTTTTTCCCAGAGACTTTTGTGAAGTTGAAGTTTGCCAGATGTTCTGGGCTAACCTAGAAGTGTGCTTTCTCTGGGTCTCAGGACTGTGTGAAATTCTTTTTTGTTACTTTGATGGAACAAAGTTTGTTTTTGGTTCATTTCAGTGTTGTACTTCTACTCTGATCAGAACTTTTCTTTTATTCTGTATTTAAATGCTATTGCGGCATCCAGAAGATCTGGCAAAGAAAATGATATTTTGATGACATTTTTCACAGGGCTCAGCTAGACTGAATTATTACATTTTAACCATAGCCCTAATAAACAGCTCCTTTATTTCCCCTAAGAATACAACATTTCTTTGTCCACAAAGTTGCCTGAGTGTATGTATTGTTGAAGTGCTAAAAAGCTTCTTTTCTCTAAACTTTAGCTGAAAGACAATGAGATTTTCTAAGCATATACTATTTCAGTGTGACTCAATATTTTATGATTATAAAGATGAATTTAGATTAAAATTTTAAAGTTAACATTTTTTATCTTAAATGGATACATTTCATACAATAGCCCTATTTTCTTTTACAAATTAATAATTTCTATGTAATTTCCACTCACTCACTAAATGATCTGCTTTTAGTTTTAGGTTTTGAATTCTTCCTGTAATCATTGCTAGCCCTCCTCACCTATGACAGGGCCGACCTGAAGAAATTGTTTGCTAGGCCCACAATTATGAGTCTACTTTATTAAGTAGGAATGTTTATTGCTCTGTGTTTCTAGAGTAGGTAGGGTGTTTTTGTTTAAAGCATAGATCCCTGGGTGTTGGTGTTGTACATTAATGAATCGTCACATCTTATTCAGCAGGCTCTTGTAAAGAAGCAAAATGAACTATTTTCCTAAACCTTTTTGAACTTGTCATTGATGTTATATCAGTTGCTATTGAGAAATTTTAAGAAGGAGGAGGGATGCAGCGTGGAACCAACTTCCTGATGGAGCCTTGGGGAAGGTCATGTTTTGCCATGACCTGGGTATCACTCTTGAATGTTGTTATTATTGGAAGAGAGTGCCCTCAGGCCACCACCCTTCCTCTTGCCCAAAGTGCTCTACCTATGGCTGACTTTGCAGCTCATCTTCTCTAGAACCAGGACTCCCAGGCTCTGCTGTGTGGCGAGTATCTCTGGTGAAGACTGCTATCTCACCTTCATTTGACTACTTTTATTAGCAGTAATGGCCCAATCTATTTTAATATGAGAATGATGAAGTCTCATAGATATTGCAAACTTAGAGCTTTAAGCCACTACAACATATTTTCATGTTTTAGCGTAAAAGTGACTTGTGATTTTTTTTTTGTCATTTAAAATATTTTGCACATTTCTTTTTTGTTTCTGTGGAGTCTTTGTTGCTGTTTTAGCAGTCTTAGCTATATATATAACTTCAAAGACAATACTGTTGGATGTCAAGTAGAATCTTTTATTTCAGATAAGAATTTACGCCCGTATACCATATTTCCCCATGTGTAAGACACTCCCATGTATAAGACGCACCTTAATTTTGGGGCCCAAAATTTGAAAAAAATGTATTACATAAAGTTATTGAACTCAAGTTTTATTCACCATAAAATTCATACAACTCCTTGTCACTGTCAAAACTCCCATCCACTTGTCCTCAGCTGTGTCTGATGACGAATCACTGTCTTCAACAATGAGTGCAAAAACAAGTGCAAAAAGGCAGGAAATGCAAGTTAATAAAACTACAACCACTGTATGAGATGCACCCAGTTTCTAGACCCCAAATTTTTCCCAAAAAATGTGCGTCTTATACATGGGGAAATATAGTACTTGAGACTCATCTGTGTGCTTTATTTTGAGCATTAAAGAAAACGATCTGTTTTCTAATACCTGCATAACAACTGGGCATGCATCCTCTTTATAAATGTTGTTTAATAAATACTGTAGCCTTATCTTCTCATTCACAGGCTGTTGCCAAGTGCAGTTAATTAGGGTGGGAAATGTTTTTTAAGGTTTATGAAAAAGATATATTCTTCGCCTTGCAATGGCATCTTAGCTGGAGACCCGGGAAGCAATGGTGTGTGGTGTCCATATCCATGATTTCCTGAACGGGAGGAAAAGTGTGGAAAGCATCTGGGGAGAAGGAGGCTCTTTACCAGCCAGTTTCCTGTAAGCTCAATTGGAAGACCTTGTCTGTGCAAATAGATTTCAAAATAGAGCCTGCCCTTTGACTGTCTCTGTAATTACATGGCTCGCTCTGTATTTTATTTGGCAGCCGGAGCAGTTAACCCCTGGAAGGAAGGGGCTGATGGCATGGCCAGCTTGGCTCTCCAGACGCGTCCATGGGAATGAATAAACCACTGTCTAGAGAAGCCCATTGCTGAAAAGACACCAGAATAGGTTTCGACTGAACTGAAACTTTTTAAAAACAAATTTAATAATGTTAATTAGGATTGGTTAAAAAACTTACTTTGTCCTCATTGTGTAGATTGTAGACAGATATTGTTTTTGTTTTTGTTTTTTTTATTGGAATTGGGGAAGTTCCTTGTTGCTTTGATGTAATCAGCATCTGTCTACAGAATGAATTTGCTTTTGTTTAGTTTCAAGGGCCCTTGTCCTTTAGCTTTGCCCAATCAGTATCTGCTTTAGCCTGGGGCATTCCCTTAGCTGGGTTTTTTTTTTTTTTCTCCCAACAAATGCACAGGTTATTTCTTGTGAAACATGAGCTTCTCTTCTGCTTTATAGTCTCCTTAAAATGGGAAGGAATCTTCAATCTCCTCATTTACTTTTGAAATATGTATCTTGGTGCTGGGTTATAAAAAAAAAATCAGTTATATTAAGGGATACAGACTCTTTAACCTTCCTTTTGCAACATTTGCACAAGTTATCAAACCTGTCAAGCAGACAGTGTTTTAGTCAGGAAATATAAGGCATGGATGTATTTACACTGTTAGCTTTTGGATTTGAAGCGCAGGGAGCTGTAAGAGCCTGAGCTCCTACTCTGGGTCATTGGTTGGCGTTTGGGAAGTGAGGTCTTTCTTTTTTTTTTTTTAATTTATTTTTTATTTATTTTATTTTATTTATTTATTTATTTTAATTTTTCTGAAGCTGAAAACGGGGAGAGACAGTCAGACAGACTCCTGCATGCGCCCGACCAGGATCCACCTGGCACGCCCACCAGGGGGCGACGCTTTACCCACTAGGGGGCGATGCCCTGCCCCTCTGGGGCGTCGCTCTGTTGAGACCAGAACCACTCTAGCGCCTGGGGCAGAGGCCAAGGAGCCATCCCCAGCGCCCGGGCCATCTTTGCTCCAATGGAGCCTCGCTGCTGCGGGAGGGGAAGAGAGAGACAGAGAGGAAGGAGAGGGGGAGGGGTGGAGAAGCAAATGGGCGCTTCTCCTGTGTGCCCTGGCCGGGAATCGAACCCGGGACTTCTACACGCCAGGCCAACGCTCTACCACTGAGCCAACCGGCCAGGACCGAGGTCTTTCTGTGGTTCTGAATCTGCCTTGAAAATGTATTTCTGTGGCACAGTTCCTTCTGAGCCTGCTGTAGGAAGCAATATTTCTAAATGGTTAAAAATATCTATCTGCTTTTTTTTTAAGTTAACGCATTATTTAAGCAAATCACTTGGTTTAAAATTTAAATTATCGATGAGTGTAAGAGCTGTATTTGAAAATGAATAAGCAAAACGTTGTTTTCTCTCTTAGTAATCATAAATCACTTAAATCTGGCAGGCATTCCTCCCTTCATCCAAAATAATTACCTCCATTTGTAAAATCAATTAGATGTTGATATGCTATAAATAATAGTTTTGTTACTAGACTTTGGCATTTGCTGATCATTATAAAAAATATATTCAGTAAGACATTTTACAGGTGTCTTTTAAATTACATATTATCTCTGGTTGACATTGTTGGCTAATGTAAAGTAGTACAGGCTACTTTATTGTCTTGTTTTCTACTCAGATATTTGATACCTCTGAAATGTAACATAACAGGGAATTGATGGCACACCGCAGGGGGAAAGTGCTTCCCTGGAAATGTACAATGAAAAATACAGGTATTGGTAGCCCACACTTTAGTACAAATATACTTTGTTCAGTTTTACCAGTGCTTAAAATAATAAACATTTTAAATGTCTCTTTGAAAGTTCATTCACACCTCTCTCTTAAAAATACTTGTTGACCAAAAGAAAACTCCCATTTTCAAGGAAAAAATCGGCTTAATTAAGGGTCATTGGTAGAGATGCACATAAAAACCCAGGGCTCAGTGGGTGAAATGGAAGCATTTCATTATGTGGTATAGAATGCATGAGCAGATAACAATTAAACTGGACCCTGAGTAAGAGGCCAGTAAATACAGGGTATGTTTGTGTAGCAACTTCAATTACATTGAAAATGCATTCCTCCCTCTGTCCTACTTGAATTCTGTAATCCCACCTTTCAGACCCCATATGTAAAGGAAAGTAAAATGTAGCTCTTAGAAATTGATGCTATTACCAAATATAAAAAATATTTTAAATCATAACCTAGATTTTATTGCAGATACAGATTTAAAACATAAAAAATGTGCGGCAGGATGGGGAGGACAGACAGCAATTTCAGGAGACGTTCAGGCCCCACAGCGTGCTCCTCCGTGAAGTGAAGGAAGCCGTTGCTTAGCGTTTTCTACATTCAGTTCAAACTAGGCACTGATAGAATTTTTGTGACAATGAAAATAATTCTCATTATTACCTTTGATAACAGTAAATATTCTAGTGTTCATGACAAATAACATATAGATTCACTGCCTCAGAAAACCCTACATAGTTTCTATTACATAATCAACAGTAACAGCACTCACTTTTAAGATCAAATTAGTCCAAAGCAGCTCCTTGCAGATCTGGGGTTCCTACTCCCCTGAGGTTTCTGATGGTTTTCTCCTGGCATCTGTTAAACTTCAGATTAGTGCACTTGCCCCTTGCAATCACTAGTACCCACCTGAACCTGGTTTCCTGGAAATAGCTTTACCATAAGAGGGTGTCCTGAGATTATAGCGGTGCGTAGAGACAGAGATCATCCCTGTGACCCACAGAAACCTGGCTGGTGTTCCAGCCTCTGATGATGGGCGTCGTGTGTCAAGTTAGCTGTAATGGTGAAGGCAGCCAGTTGGAAGTTAGATGTAGTTACAAGAAAGTACCAGCAACACTTTTACTTACTTATCTTTAAAATCAACATATAATTGACATATACCATCATACTAGTCTTAGGTGTACAAAGCAGAGCTTTTACAAAGAAAGGAAATATTAATACATTAGAAACTCAACAGACCTTTCCTAGAATGATCTGTAGCAGATACTGTCGTTTGGTTAACCTGTGACCCTAAACATCATTGGGACGGGGATTTTAATTTTGCTTACTCTGCATTTAGAAAATTTGTTAATTACTATTTATTAATTACAATATGATAAAGTTGAGGATCTTGACCCCTCCCTTATTTTTTGGACATGTTAATTGGCAAAATTATCTTCGAAAGGCACATATTGATCTAAGCCCATTTCTTTATTTCACCCATGAAAACACTAGATTTTCTCCCCCTGGTTTGTAATGAATAGTTAGTGAAATAAATATGGTATGGCACCTTATTATCCCATTATCTTGTAACAACATTAACATGATGCCTTTTATCATGTTGAAGGAAAAGATTTTGCTTCAAATAAAAGTGTATTTTATGGAAGTGGTCAACAAACTGACTTTAGTCAGGCTGTGTTTCCAATGCTTGTCCCGTGTGGATGGGCCTACATTTTTTTCAGCAGTGCGCCCATCACTGGGCAGAACAGGCCCATTGGCAACACTGTTCGTCCTGGAAGTGAATGTCTCAAAAGCCTCATCCAGATGTCCTAGTCGGAGCGTGATGACTTCCTGGTTCAAGTTTAAGTACACAGAAAAGATTCTCCTTATCTGACCGGGTACTTGTACCTGATAATACTGATAAAGATGAGCTCTCTTTTATATTATCAGCCACATTGAAAAAAACCTTCATGAGTCCTAAAATTGGTCAGGGTCTACATCATCCCATTACTTGGAATGTAGCATGACAATCAAATGCTGGTGAATGAAGGCATAAATGTCCGAGCTAAAAGAGACCTCAACCATTATGAAGTCCAACTCCCTCATCCTGTGTCCTTGGGTGGCATCTGTGACACAGGACCAGTAAGCTCAGTTAGTGCTCACTGTTAATGTTACTGCTCAAGGTCACAGAGTTAGCTCTCGACAGGACCAGGAGTAGAAGTTAGCTCCAGCGTGCCATTCCATGCTGTGTTATTTTGGCCCATTTTTTTTATCACGTATACCACCATCTGATAATAATCTAACGTAACTGTTGGTTTGCTTCTTGTCTGTGACCCACCGTAGAAACCATAGAATATAAGCTCCACAAGAGCAAGGATTTTGTTACATTGTCCACAGCATGGCATATAGGAGGAACTCCATAAGTAGTTGTTGAATAAAAGAATAAATAAATTTAGTGATCCACAGGTAACAAAGAGTTAAGAAGGGAAAGGAAAAGAAATTAATGCTCATGGAGCACCTACTTTTTAAAGATGTTTTACATACATACGTATTTGTTATCTCAGCTAATGCTCACACCAGCCTAGTGGTGAGGAAATCACTCCCATATAATGGTGATGAGAGAGAGGCTCAGAAATTTGGTAACTCAGACCTGTCTGACTTCAAAGATCATGTTATTTTCACTATCAAAATACTTCTCAGTTAGGTCAGTTTTCATGAAAAGTACCTTTATTCTAAATGCTGGCTGGTCCCATGATATTTATTTTTTTATGATTGAAGAAAAAAAAAATTTCCTCAAAATCCATTCCCTGAAGAGACACATTCTAAAGCAAAGCATGCTGGTCACTAGACGCCTGCACACTGCTGAAAGGCAGCTTGGAGTGGCAGCAACAGCCCTGGACTTGGACTAAGAGGACCTGAGGCATGGCCAGCCATGGACCCATTGCCAGAGGTTGAACCTTACTTCCCCATCTGTCAAATAGTGACATCAACAGCTGCCTGCCCACCTGACAAAGTGGGTAAGAGATAATGTATGTAGAGCACCTAGCACAGTGCTTTAGTCAGAGCATGTGGCTGTTAACTGTTCACCACTATTACTGTTACTATTTCTATCAATGTTATTATTAATAGTAATCATAGTGCATACTATCCTCAGAAAACTATGTCTTTGGTCTGATCTACTGATGCAGTTGGGGGACCCATAGTCAGATTGGTTCCACCTGGGTCTTTGCTTTGCTTTATCTGGGACCCAGATTTTCCATTTTGTGTCCACAGACTGCCAGACCAGCTTCTTACTGAATCATATGTTTGGTCAACAAGAGAGCTTGTCTTGAGAGAGTGGAAGGACTAAGTCAACCCATGACCACTTTTGGAAAAATAACTTAATAGTAGTAACTTTTAGTAGTGTTTTGCTGCCTTTCACACTTTTTAGGTGTTTCCATGTGTTTTAGCTCATTTTTTGTCATGCATATGAGAGAAGTAATATACTTGTTGGGAGCAACTTGACTTGCTTCTCATCAGCTTTGGCACTTACTGCATGTCCCCTGGGAAGTTACCTTTGTGTGCCTCACTATCTTCAATTGTGCAATGGAGTAATAACAGTTCACAACTCATAGGGTTTTTGGAAGATTAAGGAGCTAACATATGTAAAGTGCCTAGCGCAGTAAATGACACATAAGTGCTCAGTATTAGAAGCTATAGTGGAGCCCATGTTTTCTTTCTTGTTTTACTCTGAAGGTGTTCTTGAAGGAGCTGTCATTTATTGGGCATCTGTTAAATGCAAGTCACTTTCACGTACTGTATTCCAACTAATTCTCACCTGAGACCCAAAAGAAGAAATTTGCTCAGGACCACACAGCTAGCAAGTAGCAGAGCTGAGATGAAACTCCAGACTTCTGTTTTCTAACCATCTGCTTTTCCTGGGATACTACTCGGACACTCACATACACATGGCAATCTTGGAATAGTGGTATCTGTAGGGGAATGTTGTACTTTACAAGCCTTAGAAAATATATAAATACCTCAGCCTACTTTTTTTATAAGTGATATTATGGACATTTTGTCTGGTATTATTAAAAATAATATGCAAAACACCTCTCTAAGTTTAATTGAACAATATTAAACTGAACTTATATAGAAGAACATAAGATTATGTAAAAATTTATGACAATCAATAACCACTGGGATTTATTTGCACTGGTGCCTTTTTTCAAGTCACTTAGATCTCTTGAGTTTTGGAGCCAGTACTCATCTGCAGTTCGTGTTGCCATTGTGTTTCACAGCTGAAAGGTTACTTCAGGCCAGTACTTGTCAGACTTGTGTGTGCAGCAGAACCACCCTGAGGGCTTGTTAAAGCACAGATTGCCCTCATCCCAGTAGGTGGAGAGAGGACCCAAGAATTTGCATCTTTTTTCCTATGACACTACTCTGCCACTGTAGCTCAGAAGCAACCATAGACAACTGTAAGCCAATGAGGACAGCTATGTTCCAGTAAGTCTTTATTTAGGAGTACTGAAATTGGAATTTCACATGTCACAAAATATTAGTTTTCTCTTTCTTTTTTTCCAACCATTTATTAACATATAAATCTCTTTTAGGTATGGGCTGTATAAAAACAGGCAGCAGGTCAGATGTAGGCTTTGGACTGTAGTTTGCTGACACCTGAAAGGCGATTATGACATGTTAGGGATTTTTAAAACTACTGTTTTAGTTATAAAAGGTATGAAAGTAAATGGTTTTTAAAAATCTAACAGTGTAGAAGAAAATAAAATGACTCAAGAAGTCTTTATCCCCGGCCCCAATCACATGCCCCAGAAATAACCACGATTGATGATTATTATTTTTCAGAAATATTATAGGCATATTCAAGTTTATATAAATATGTATATAAGCTCTTTTTTACATTAATGTGCTTTTTATACATATCAGCACTTGCAATTTTCCTAACTATATACTGTTACTTCTTTCCATATCAATACTTGGAAATAATTTGGCTTATTCTCTTCAATAGTGCTATAGTTTTCTGATGTGTAGATATACTGTAATACTGTATATTTAACAGTCCCCTACTAATGAATATTTGGGTTATTTCCTATTATTTTCTACAACAAACAATGCTGCAGTAGGGTTCATCTTCATATATCCATCATTATATATCAGCAAGGTAAGGTCTTAGGAGAATGAATTGCTGAGTCAAAGGATATGTGCATTTAAAATGTTGATAGGTGTTTCAAACTTTCTGTTGTGAGTAATTTTGGACCCTATATTCACTTACTTTCCGGGTTACTCCCTACCTTTTTGCTATCTAGTCTTTATTTGACTTGCGCATTCATCACAATGAATTTCAGTATGATGCCCCGCTGCACATGAACTTAATACAGAGTAGTAATCCGAATGAGGGCAAAAAGTGTAGCTGGCAATTTGTCCATGATTCTTCACGGCTTTAAAGAATGAAAAGCCACCCAAACAGTGCCCTGAGTCTGGGGTCATGCAGGACATTGCTGCATAAGGTGGCACAGCAGAAATCGTTCTTTTCACAGACCTGGTGCTCAGCAGATGTTTCAATATGTTTGTTTTCCGTTAGAGTAGAGTTTTCTATTGTCAAACACTTATATAAACATAGTATTAGCTAATAAATATGCTGTGCTACTATTGTATTGAAACTCAGAACACCACTGCTTTTCTTTCTTTTTGGGTCTTTTCCTTTTGAGCCAGTAAAGGATTAGAATAATAACTTAATAGGCAACAACTCAACATCTTAAAATGTAGCACTATGTTAGGATTTTATTTTACTTAAAATGTGTCTCTTTCTGCTCCTAGGTTGTCATAGAATTTTCTCTTCACCACTCAATCATATCTACTTACACAAGCAGCCAAGCAGTCAACAAAGAAGAAATTTCTTTTTCTGGAGACAAAGAGATATTTCACACAATATAGTTTTGCCGGCTGCAGTTTCTTCAGCTCATCCAGTCCCTAAGGTACTGTATTGCCTATTATCTGCCGCTTTTTCCAGCCAAGATAAAGGTTAGCTGCAGAGCAATCAGATGTTTTTCCACCTTTGATTTCTAAGGTATTTGAATCATAATTTTAAAACTTGGTTTGTGATTTTAAATTGTGATTTGAGAACTTTTAATATCCTGCAGTTCTATAATGTTAAGTTTTTAAAATAAAGAGCTGAGTTTACAACTCTTAAGCTTATTTAGAATTAAGATTTCTACCATGAATTTTTCTATATTAAATTTGTAACTGAAAATAAAACTACATGTATTGTAGGTTTTTAGAGAAAAATCTGACTATAAAATTGGAATTGTTCAAGAGAGATTACTTGAAACTAATATACTAGATTTTTTCCCCTAAAGCTTGCTCTTATACTTTTCTTGTTATTAATGCTGCTGTCTTTGAATATCCTTTAGGGTAAGTTAAAGAAAACATCTTGTCTCAGAGCATTCTTGAACTTTTTTTCCTAGCAATTACAATTCTGTGGAAAGACAATCTATTCTCCTTTTCTTTCTTTTCTTTTTTTTATGCACTATAAAGGATGTGTGTGGGTTATTTAGGAATAACAAGAATAGCTGAAAGAAATATAGATTAGTCACAAAAATCACCTGCTTTCCCCCTTTTATGTGGTTTTATTTTTTTCACAGTGAAGTCACATTAATTATACTTCCTGAAGGTGAGTGACCCATTTCTGTGGCAAGGGCTATCAAGACAAGCCACCAAAGTATGCTCCTGGCATTTTCTTAGTTCCAAAAGAAAAAGAAACCTCTGAAGAGGTGAATGTATTGTTTTAGAATTTCAGTGACAACTCAATAGCCCTACTTCTTGTAGTTGTAACCTGGCCAGGTCACAAAGCAGAGCTAAGGGCAGAGTCTGTGGGGAGACAGGGATTGTCGTGGGCATTGGTTGGGAAAGCCATAGGGGAGAGACACTCATTCAGAGCTCTAACGGCTGCATTACCTGTATCAGGATGGCCCATTGGCACACAAAAATAAGTGAAGGTCCTTTAATCCTCTGAGATGTCCTTCCAGAGGTGCCGTGATGTCAATTGAATAGTGTTATCTCTCTCAGCTCCTGTCCTCAACTCTTGCGTAGCCTTGCTGGGTACTGTTCAACAGTGCTTGTGTAGCAGTTTCCGTAAGTAGTTTATAAAGAGCTGTGCAAAACTTTGGGACAGAGAGTAGCTCTGTGTGTAAGATAGTGTTGATTTTCTGAATACCGCCGCTGGATTTAAGTAAGTGATGGAGATTGTTCTGCAAGGGTAATCAGAGTTGAATGTTTTGAGTTTGGGGGGATACTTTGTTGGGTTTTGACAAATGATAGAGATATTCTAGGTATTTTTTATGTATTTAAAAAGAAAAGAAAGCTGTTTTGTCTTATTGTCTGGTCCCTTATTAGTTTGGGTACAGTTGCAAAGTAAGGAAAGTGTGTATGTGATAGGCTTTGGTGGCCTTGACAGTCAGCCTTTTACATGTGTTCATTAGCAGAGGGTGTTGTGAGCTATCCTTTGCATAAATTTTATCTTTGTGTTAAGAAGATGAAAGTGCTCTTAATTAGCGAGTTGACAGTTTAGAAGCTTGGTGCTATTTTTCTTCAATGACAGTATGCTTCTAATGGGGTTGGGAGAAGGAAGAAAGAAAACTACTGTTTGTTTTGACCAGAGTCTACTTCAGTCCAGTTTGACTCAAAGCACAGTAAGGTTAACAGACCATCCAGAGACAGCACTAACAGGCAATGCTAAGTTCAAAAGGGCAAGGGAAGGAACTGGGGGCAGCCTGGAGGGTCTGTTGTGCTGGCTTTGGAGGTCGGTGCCCGGGCAGGAAGGGCAGAGCTCCATGAAGCAGGAGGCTGTGTCTGAAAAAATGATCCCATTGTCATGCGCTGGGTTCTGATCTTCGTTTTCAATCCTTTTTCCTCAAGCACATAAAGAAGCCAGACTATGTGACGACAGGCATTATACCCGACTGGGGAGACAGCATAGAAGTTAAGAATGAAGATCAGATTCAAGGGCTTCGTCAGGCTTGTCAGCTGGCCCGTCATGTCCTCCTCCTGGCTGGGAAGAATTTAAAGGTGGTGTCTCACCAAGCTTCAGAAGGACTCTTGTTTTTCCTTTTTCCCTTTAACTCCTCTTTTGTACACATCTAATTTGTTAATAATTAAGTAAAGTGTTGGGATGGGGGAAAGGGACTGTATTATTTCATGTCTTTATTCAAGAAACCATTTAAAATCCATACTCAATTTTAAATAGAACTCTGGAGATGCCGGGGCTCAATCAGCTCATGCAGGTTTACCAGAGCAGCCGGCTTGACTTTCACCCCTTCCTCCTGCCTTGTGGTTTCTGCTTTTATTCCCCGCATTACTTCTGTGTGCCTGAGGAGTTACTTGCCTCAGCCTTTGTCTCCTATTTTCCTGCATTAGCTTTGCAAAGAAAGATCAGACCAGATACGCAAAGCTATGGATAATAGAGCAATGTAATTATGTACAACTGTCTTACTACAAGATTTAGTTTTTCCACGATAATCTGAAACACTCTGCTATATAAGGTTCATAAAAGAAAATATGGGCTGGTAGCTTCCAAAAGATGAGCAGGATTTAGGAAGTGAGACTGGACAATGAAATCGCTTAAGGTATCATCTGTGTCATAAAATTGTTATAGCAACGTAATTAAACATAATGTGAATATAAAATGACACAAAGAAAATTATTGAAGAAATAGCTCGTTTTTAATAAAAGCTTTTGTTTTAGAATTTTATTCGTGATTTATGAGTTATGAAAATAGACTTCATGTGCTCACAAAACTCAGTTATAGTCTTCTTTTAGAGTGGGAGCAATTGGAGAGCATCTAGTAAGAGAAAAATATTTTAAAAAAACACTGGCTTATTTAAATATGGAAGAAATCAAGATCAGTGAAAATCAAAGCTGTAAAAAAAATGTATCAGATTCAGTTTTTTAAGTGATGATCCGTAATCCACATACCATTGCCGCAAAACCCTCCTAATGTTTCTCTGAGATACAAAGGTGTGGGCTGACCTACTTTTCAAGCTTTGTCATCTAAACTGACCAGCCTTTTGAGTACTTATATATATATTCTGTTAGCCCAAGGTACTAACCATTGAGAAAGAGGAAGGAATTGCCTAAGAACATATTCTTAAAATTTTCAGGTTAAAAAAGAGTCATGCCACTTAATGTCTCACAAATGATCTGAAGAATCTTAACAGTTTAAAAGTTCCATTTCCTAATAGTCCATAACACCATCGTATACTTAAATGATTGTCAAAAAGGTTCAATTTGGGATTTTAATGTTAATCATAATTAATTAACATTTTGTACCACAAATTTATCACGGTAGATTTATACAGTTTCATGTGTAAGTGCTGTAGATAAAAGCATAGTCAGTAGATATAGAAAATGTCTTCAGCTGTCACTGCACAATTTCTTTATTGAATATTCTAGGTTGACATGACCACTGAAGAGATAGATGCTCTGGTTCATCAGGAAATCATCAGTCACGATGCCTATCCTTCACCTCTAGGCTATGGAGGGTTTCCAAAATCTGTTTGTACCTCTGTAAACAACGTGCTATGTCATGGTATTCCTGACAGGTATTCATTGCTTAATAACATATTGTTCCTTTGGAAACTAAAACATGAAGCTAAGATCTATAACATATGGTGAGAGACACTATTGTTTAATTGAAGCCCACCTGCAAACTTTTGAAGCTGATTATGGTAAAACAAAAAATTTGAAGTATTTTGCTTCTACATGGACATGATACCCTCATTTAATGTTTGTGAAAGCAGTATGTAATACAAAAGAGTGGTTATACATTAAATATTTCTTTTACCTCCTTAGATTTTAACCATATAAATGGTAAAAATCCAAAAGTAGGTAAATTTTGGTTATCACTATTGATGTTTTGGCTCTTCGTAAAATTAAGGTAACTAATAAGTACATTTGTTTAAAAATAGTAGACTTTTATAAATGGCAATATGTTCATACTATATATGTCTTGTAAAATTTGATGTGACTAATGTAACTTAAAAATTAGGTATAGTTATTCCACTGATTCCTCCTCTACTCTAGATTATCATTGCAACTCATTGGGTTTGTGATAGTAGTCATTAGGTATTTATTTCTATATTCCTTTATTGAGATCTGTCTATCACCGTTTTTCCCTGTTTATATTTCAGTCGACCTCTTCAGGATGGAGATATTATCAACATTGACGTCACAGTGAGTAAATCATATAAAAAATAGTCTTTGATCAACTTCAGAATTGTTGGTAGCAACAGGAAGAAGAGTGGATTGAGAATGAACTGCACCGATGGAAGTGCTGTTTACTTCTAGACCCAGACGCAGGCAGCTGGTTTCCTTTTTTGTCTTTAACTCTGTGTTTATTCCAAGTAAACCCAGGCCTGACTTGAATTTAGGGCTGGAATCAGATGCACTGAGATCAATGTTGGCCTAAGTGAAATGTCAACCCAATCCTGCTATGTGTCATGTTTTTGAGAAGGTGTAATTGTTATTGATCCACTGTGTAGTTAATGCAGAGCACCGCAGCACTGGGCAGCTGCTGAAGCTAGATATGTATGAGATGAGCTAACGTGAAGAAAGCCAGCATTTTTCCTTCACTCCGCCAAGATTGATCTTCCTCTTCCTGCTGATTCTGAGTGGGGCCTGTCATTATCTTAGTCTGTCATTAGGGGCTGCGTTGGCCTGTGTGTGTCAGTCTATTTGGACAGCAACTCTTTTGCTAGCTGTGTTCCTTAGATTTATTAAAATCCCTGAAGGTAGTAGCATCATGTTCCATTTCTGGTTTAGAGAGCCTTGAACTCAAAGCATGCAAGCTGATTGGTTTCCTCTCTGAACTTCAGTTTTCCCAAATGGTTAACAACCTTTCTTTTAAATAACAACCAAAATAATTTAATGTAGAAACTTTAAATTTTACAAGCTCTAAACCTTTTCTAATATTCTTGGCTCTTGACTGTTCTCAGACTTGGCTTTTCTGTGCTTTGGCTATTCATTTTGCTAAAAAGGTTGGTAATGATACCTTTGGATTATGTAGATAATAAATAAACTCTATGCATCTGATAACTAATAAATAAAATTTAAATAGATATAATTTAAACATCTGATGAGGCTAGTTGAGATTTACAGCATTCAAGGAGTATAGTTTCTATTAATGAGGAAATATTTTTTTGCTTAGATTTTTCATTGAATTTATTGGGGTTATGTTGGTTACTAGAATTATATAGATTTCATGTGTACAATTCTATAGCACATCATCTGTACGCTGTACTGTGTGTTCACCACCCATAGTCAAGTCTCCTTCCATCACTATATCCCCTTACCCTTTTCTACCTGTCCCCAGCCCCTTTCCCTCTTGTAATCCCTATGCCCCTCTTCTTCTCTGACAGCTGTCAGTCTGTTCTCCACATCTGTGAGTCCGTTTCTATTTTGTTTGTTTGTTCATTTTGTTCATTAGATTCCATATATAAGTGAAATTATATGGTGTATGGTGTTTGTCTTTCTCTTACTGGATTATTTCACTTAGCATAATACTCCCCAGGTCCACCCATGCTGTCACAAAAGGTAAGTTTTTCTTCCTTTTTATGGCTGAGTAGTATTCCATTGTACCATAGGTTTCTATCCACTTATCTACTGATGGATACTTAGGCTGTTTCCAAATTTTGGCTATTGTAAATACTGCTGCAATGAACATAGGGGTGCAGAGGAAATGTTTTAAATAATAGCTGTTCTTTATCCAGCCCATAACAACCAAGATAAGAGTGGGAATGAGGTAAAAATTGGCATCCAGTAGTTGAGTTCAGTCAGATTTTTAGTTGTTCACATTAATCCAGGCTTTTTTTTTAGATCAGTTTGTGTGGAGATATAGCCAAATATTCTTTTATTGATGATATTCTTTTTATATCATTTTATCCTACTTAGAATACTTGAACGTTTGCTCCACACATATTCTGTTGGTATCTTTCCAACTCAGAATCATGTAGAAAGAGGTATTTTATAAAGTGTACCTGAAGTAAAGTATTTTTCATGATATACTTTTCTTTTGATTATATCTGATTTGGGGTTTTACATTTATTATCTCACCTTATCACCCCCTAATAAAATATTGCTTTTTTGAATGAAATTATCATACTCTTCCATCCTGCTTTCAATGTGTTCAAAGAGAATATTACATGCCTTTTCTAAGTTTCCAGAAGACTTAATACACACTTCTATTTTTAACATTATAATAATTTCTTTTCCTTTTTCTTTTTATTCAGTGAGAGGAGGGGAGGCAGGGACAGATTCCCTCATGTGCCCCAACTGGGATCCACCAGGCAAGCCCACTAGGGGATGATGCTCTGCCCATCTGGGGTATTGCTCCGTTGTTCAGCAACCAAGCTCTTCTTAGCACCTGAGGCGGAGGCCATGGAGCCATCCTCAGCTCCTGGGGCCAACTCACTCCAATTGAGTCATGGCTGCAGGAGGGGAAGAGAGAGAGAGAAAAAGAAAGAAGCGAGAGGGGGAGGGGTAAAGAAGCAGATGGGCACTTCTCCTGTGTGCCCTAACCAGAAATTGAATCCAGGACATCCACATGCTGGGCCAATTATCTACCACTGAGCCAACCAGCCAGGGCCATAGTAATTTCATAATTGTAAAATTCATAAAACAAAGTGAAATAATTTCAACTGTTTAGACATGTAAAGGAGTCAAGGAAACATATAGGTTAGTATCTTAACAAATTATAGTCCTTGTGAAATATTTTATTAAGTGAAAAACCTTATTAATAGAGTCTATATTTTATCAGAAAATACTCATTGCATTTTATAATTTTTTATGTCCAGTATATATCACAAGAAAATAGACTTCTTTTTCCCTTGAAAGTTGAATGTTAAAAAATGGATTATGTAGCCCTGGTGGGGTAGCTCAGTTGGTTAGAGTATAGTCCTGATATGCCAAGGTTGTGGGTTTGATCTTGGGTCAGGTCACATAACAAGAATCAACCAATGAATACATAAATAAGTGGAACAACAAATTGATGTTTCTCTCTCTAAAATCAACTTAAAAATAGACTATGCAATGCCCATAGTAGTAGCTAACTAAATATTTGTTAAATAAACGAAGTGCAAAAAAGAAGTTTGTGAGTACAAACAGTAATTACAGGTAACTGTCACAGACTTTCAAAAGTATTGTTATATATATGACTCTTTCAAGTAGTCCTTTTGAAAGCTAGCAAAAGTAATATGAAAAGGCAAATAAAAATTTTTTAAAATACAGTTTTACTTAAATAGCAGTTATACAAACATTCAGTTACAAAATTTTTAAATAATTACTCTTTTATTAGTAAATGTTATATTCTTGTATATAAAATTAAAACTTGTACTTTCTTGAATTGTAAATGGAAATGAATGTATAAAAAACACTGTTCTATTGCAAAGTAATTAAGATACTTTGCTACTATAGAGAACACACTGGATTAGAAGCCAATAATCCATCATATGAATCTGGATCTACCTCTATATTCTGCCACTACTTTTGGCAAGTTACTTGTCTATTTCATTTCCTAGACTTTTAAACTGAAGTCACAATAAAGACTTTTCCTTCTTCCCTCACAGTGTGGGAGCGTATTTTTTTAAATGCAGAATTGTGTGCAGATTTAAGACATTAATTTAATATTAAAACAGAAAGCTCAGATAAATATTTGTATAACAGTTTCTGCATTCCTCTTTATGAGAAAGAGAAATGTGAAATATAATTACATAGGTCAAATTTATGCAAAATAGCAAATTCCATGCTACATCAATGGATCAATATTCAATTAGTCTTCTCAGCCTTTTATATTTATTATAGTGTTTGGTAGGTATTGATTTTCATAATGAATCTGGTATCTTGCAAGATCCTGCAGGGACTATTGAATATTGAAGACTGATGAAATTATATTTTTTATAATTTTATTCTTGACACTGTTTTCTTATATTTTAAGTCTTTAAATATTGATGTATAGTTGTTTATTTGTTTGTTTTCTGTTAACATTCTGCTATCTGAAATATTCAACTAAGATTTCACTTTCAGGCAAGATTTTTCATTTCTATATTGAGCCACTTCAGTTCTTCAAGCTAAATTTTCCTGTAGTCTGTTATAATATTGACATGTCTATCTTATTTCTTCTTGATATTATCTATGACTTCCAAGTATAGAACTGGTAAATAAAAGATCAAATATCTTCATGACATTGAAGAAACTATTCACTGTGTTAAATATTTCTGGATTCTCTAAACCTATTCTAATAATTGTGGGTCAGCATCTATGGTCATTAATTTTTGCATATATAGTTTTGTCTTCTCAAAAATAAAGTGAGGAATCAAAATGTTACTATAGTATTGCTAATCACAATACTGAAGTAGCCATACTAGTCACTTATTTATTGTTAAAATCATATAATATTGCATGGCTTCATCTTTTAAATTTCTGTAAGGTTTCAGCACATCTATTTCTTTTTTTGTAGGTAAACTTAAGAGTAATCCTGGAAGGGTGAAACATATGAATGTGCTAAATATATAACTGAATCCAATGTATACTTTAGAAGAGTAGATTTTTAGACAAGGATATATTTTTAAATTTCTGCCTGTGTTTAGGTCTATTACAATGGCTACCATGGAGACACCTCTGAAACGTTTTTGGTGGGCAATGTGGATGAATGTGGTAGAAAGTTAGTGGCAGTTGCCAGGAGGTGTAGAGATGAAGCTATTGCAGCTTGCAAAGCAGGGGCTCCCTTCTCCGTAATTGGAAACACAATCAGGTAAGCCTTACACTGACAAGTAAAGGGAGGGTAGCAAATGGTACAAAGATTATTGGTGGCTCGGTATAAAATTGATGACATGTTTTATGATTCAGAACCGTCATTTCAGTCTGATACCAGTATATGAACTGCCAGGTGGCAATGTTGTTGTGTTCCCTGGGTTAAAAAGAAAAAAAAATTTTTTTTAATGAATTATATCAGGTTCAGCAAAGAAATTTATAGAAGCAGTAAGCAATATTTATAGGATTGCTTTTGTTTTAGCTTGACATGTTGGTTTGTGGTGTTCCTTTACTCAAAATCACACCAAACATGGAGGAAAATATCAAGAAGGGGCTAAGCATCCTAACATTTGGATAATGAGACAGGAGAAAAGCTAAATTTTATAAAGGAAAGAAGTTAAATGTATTCCTATGACACAGAAGTAAAAAGTGTTAGCTCAAGCCAGCTTTACCATTCAGATCAGCGGATTAGCACACAGCCTGAAAAGGTGATCTTCTGTCCTTTTTGGTCTGGTCCATTTTTCCTGTTAACCATTGTTTATGCTCAGCAGTCTGTGCTTGCTTTTGGAGTGTATGTGTATTTTCTGAATTCAAGATTTTTCTTTGTAATCTGTTATCTACTTTCAGATCTTTTCCCCCATAACTGTTTTGAAGTAGACATGCAGAATATGTTTTCATTTCAAAGTAACGCATTTTGTTAAAGATGATCACATCAGTACCTTTTAAAGTACTGTTCTCATTAATATGAACGATTGAATACTTCCCATTTGTCCGAAGGATGGATGGCTTAGTCACCTTGAAAAGATGGTGCCTTTTTTCTTCATAAGCCCTCAAATGCTTTAAGAAAGAAGGCAGTAAAATATCAGTTAAATGTATTTATGGCTTTAAAAATATTGTAACAGTGTCTGACTCAAACTTTAGTAAAATCTCTTTGGGTTATATCTGAGAAGCTTTTATTGAAGACTTTGAACAAAATTGTGTTTTTGACAGTTTTAAATTATAGGCTAACTAGCCTGGGAAAAAAGGATAGTGTCTCTCTGTTCTTTCATAGGAAATGTTGAATCAGACCCCTACTGGGAAAAGAAATTTAATGCATATCTCACTATCTTACTGTCCATGAATATAATAGAAATGAATTCAAAATGCAGTTTTATTTTTGCAAATGGGATGAGTCGATAGATGTACCTCATATTTTTGAACACCTAGGGTTCAACAAATTTACTGGTGGTGCTCTTGCATTTTAACAAAATTTATTCTTCAGTAGAAGGGGGCAGAGAACACTAGTTCTTATTCAAGCATTCTCTCGAGCTCTGCATTCATGGCTGTGTCTAAAGGGCATGTCAGCCTTTGATTCTCTCTGAGAGGTAATTATCCTTTTCCTGTCACAGAACAACAAATGATAGCTAACTACAGAGGCACATTTGCAGTAGTCACATTCATCAACTGCAGGAAAAAAATTCAATTTAATTGTGCAACACAGCTGCACATGGGCTTTTGAGCATTTCTGTTGTTCTCCTTGTCTCACTATTCCTCCCTCCAGATCTATTTTTTAAACTTTTTTTTTCTGGTTATTTTTTCCCCTTTTTGTCTCTTCTTCCATTTTTACTCTCTGTACTTTCTTGTTAAAGTAATTTTCCTTTGTGGCTCTCATTCTTTTTTCCCCATTGAAGGCTATGAATGTAGAAAATTATCACAATTACTCATATAATTGAGCCTCTTTGTAGCAAGTGCAACTCCAGTAGCCTTTCTCCATCATGAAAATGGTTTCATTATAGGGTTTTTCATATTCTCTGACACCATCTACACAGAGGAACAGGCGTGCAGATGAGATGTACTAGGAACAGGCTAGATCAGTAAGGTCACAGTAGGAATAATTAGCTCTGCTATGGAAAGAGCATCTAGGCCTTTTACTGCTACATAAATGTACTGTCCGTGGCTTTTAGTCACAAAAAAACTTACTAACAAATGGAGCTCCCGCCTACTACTTTGAAAAAAAGATTTGTATCAACACTACAATTTTCCATCATTAAGACTAATAACACAGAGCCTAGTATACATCAAGGGGAATAAAAAGAAAAATCTCACATTCAAGTGGCGGCTGGGTGCTGACCTTTGTTCCCTTTTTTTGTGTTCGACTTAACTGTTTACAAAAAAGAGCCACACGCCACACCAACATGCAGGTGAATTCCAGCTAGTACTAGCAAAGCATAGCATTCAGTTGGAAAATCTGATAAATCTCCATGTAAGATAATGTGTTTCATTATATATTCACTAAATTAATTCTAGATACATAAAAAAGAAGAGTAGAATTGAAAGTGACATTGGATTTTTGCTATTTAGATGCAAAGGTCAGTTTTCACAGAGTATGAACTTGCATGTACCAGCTCTTTTGAAAACCAGCAGTCCCAACAACAGCACTTACAAAACTATATAAAAAAACAACAACAACAGACAACGAACTTTTTACTTTTAACCTAGTACATTTCTTTATTTATATGGTTTATGTCTGCCACCGGACAGGAAACTGGCCCGGATTCTAACAAATGTTTGCTCTAATGGGTTAAGGCAGTGTTTCTGGACATCTATTATTTCACCTTTTCCTATTCAGGCAAACTCTCAAGGGAGTAAATAAACAAGCAATCTCCACCTTTATGCCAAAAGTACTTGGAATCGTTACAGACCGAAGGTTTACAAACATTTTTCAACTCAGTCTCGTTAATTTTAAGATATTCATCATGTTTTGCATAGCCTCCCTCTACTGACACATCATGAGAACATTCAAGCATCTTTTATGAGTATTATGTTACCAAAAACCTAGTGATCTTTATAATAAATTTTTAAATTCTCTGAAACCTATAGGATAGGAGGAGATGTCTGAAAAAGTATTTATTGCCAAAACAGTTTAATGGAAAGAGTTTTTCTCTATGTGTTCTTTTGTTTCATGAGGGCTAGTGATTGTTAAGTTACTGTGTTATTATCCTCATTGTAGGTCCATTTGCTTTAAAATATATCTAAATCTGTATTTTTGTAATTATCTCTAGATGGCATAATCTGTGCATATGAGAATATTGTGAATGTGTAATTCATGTATCACAAATATGTGACAGTTCAATCAAAAATAATTTAAACTTATACTTGTAAATGTCATGATGAAAGTATCAATAAATGGTTTTTCATGTTTAATTCATAAGTATATGTTTTGATATTAATTTAGAAGAATATAAAGCAGATTTTTAAAAATAATCTCTTTCTATTAGATTATGCACATTTAAACAATAAGTGGCTCAGGCAAAATAAGTCATTTTAGTGTCATCTGTGATGGATTTTTCTTGACAGCTACTGTAAATTACAATTATACTGCTTCTCTTTGCACATGAAAGTAAGCATTGCAATAAATTATCTTTTATTTCAATCCATCACGTCTGCTTTTCAGAAACAGAAAACCTCAAATAAAAGTTCAGGACTATTGTAAGAAAAATACAATAATTGGTGTTCAGTCTGAAAAAAAAATGTATCACTCATTTGGAAAACAGTTGTAGGCTTTCAAAAATATGTATATTACTAATTATACTTAAACATTCCTTGTCATTAGAGGGGCTCCTTGGACTTGTGCATTCCTGTATTAAAAAGTACTGCTTAAAATGAAAATCTGGAAAATGAAGGGAAATTTTCATAACTTAGAAAATCGGGTGCCATTTGAGATTCTTAAGTTAGAGATGTGACCCTTAGTGCTCTTTATAGGATTCAGGTAAAAATGGTAAAACAACAACAAATACTTATTTTTATGTGTATTGTTATTTTTTTTAGAAGAGTGTGTCCTTAAATATAGTACTCCTCTACTCTCTTGGGGAACATACTCTTAGTCATAAAAATGTAGTTGACATATATTAAGAATTTTAATTTAACCAGACAATACTTCAGTTGAGGAAAACTGTCTTATGAAAGGGAATTAAACTGAAGAAAATGGTCACAAGATGAAATTCCTTAAGACAGATTTCTCTTTCAACTATAACTGAAACATTAACAGTAATAATACCGTACAATTTAAAAGTAAGGTTCATAAACTACTTTTCTACATCTTCTTCCTTCTCTAGCATTCCACATGAAAGACTTCAAATCATAAATGTGCTCAGACTCATGTGGAAGTGTCCTACTGTCTAGGAGGATTTTTAGTTAGAAAAACATCAGAACACATGAGCTAATACCAAGAGAGTTCATTTCAGTAGATTTCAGCAAAAAGCAGACAGACTTCATTAGTGAAATGTCCAGGGCAAGAAGACCCTGTGCTCAGAAGTGGGTCCTGTCCCTATGATGGCTGGTGTTGGGAGCACCTGTGGCTTTTCTTGGCCACCCCAGCCCACCCAGCTGTTTCCATGTTCCCCAACACACCAGTCAAGGAGAGGTGCACACACTCCACCTTCCCATGCGACAAGAGTTACCAGTTCTTGCTTTCATGTTAGAGTGGGATTTGCTACAAGTCACTTTGCTTGTCCTTATGAAGTTAAATTTAAATCCTAGAATTAGGTAAATAATTTTGTGCCTCCCATGTGTTCCCAAATAATAGAAGGGGTGTGCCTTTAAATAGCAATTTGGAACATTGATGAGATTTTTTATCCCATTTAATCCCCTGTAGGTATGTGTTAAAAAGCTAACTACCAGTCCAGAAGGAGAATATCCTGAAAAGTAGACAGAAATGTATACTTAGCTCCTGGGAATTGAGCATTGTGATGGGTGCTCAACCAAGGAACTGGAGAAAATTTGTCCTGTTCTTTTCACATGGCTGTGAAATCCTCTTACCTTTGCATCCTTTTGACCTTTGACATATACCTTCTATGATATTCCTATAACCCAAAGTTCCACAGGATCCAGGCAGTAAATTGTTGTAGGAGAATGCACTCAGATATCTTTAGCTACCTAGTAATTGCACAGCTTCTTTTATGAAGAGGAATGAGAGGTATGATGAGGAAGGGACCCTAAGTGTTTTTTTAGAGTGGGCTTTCTTCGTTTCATTGGAAATTAAGATGAAGATTGCCATTGTAACCCACATTTAAGATGTAGCTGTGATGCCTGCCAACCACAGCTTTTAAAAGAAAATAGAACAGTTTATACTGAATGCTCTCAGAATCATTGAGGTTTGTTGAAACAAAGTAATATAATTTACAGGTTTAGGTAGAGTCCATTTTTGTAAAAAAAAAAAAAATGTGGATCATTAAATGTCTTATTTAATAATATCTCTTTCATTCTCTATCCACTCTCCATCCTCAGTTTCTATTCAGAAATTGTGTGGTACAAATAGAAAGGCTTTAGGAAACTTGTTTCACCTCCTGTCCAAACTGCAGAGACACACATAAATATCCATAAAGTACAACTAGTTAAAAACATTGACTTATCATTCCTGTCCTCAGCACATGCATCAACTTTCTTCTTTCTGTGCTAGCAGTTACATGGAAATCAAAACTGAATGAGAGTCTGCCCATCTGCTGTTTATAGTGAAGTTATTTTACAGGTCTGGGGATGAAGGTAAAACTGTTGAGAGAAAAGTATATTGACATGCATGCCTTTGAGTCATGTTGAAGTAAATGGACTGTCTTTTGGAAACTCCAGTTTGGGATCTGAAAACTTTGGTTTTGTTAAGAATTTGAATAGCAGCTTTGCTCCTGACAGTTTAACCTTGAATCCACATCATCATCCTTTTGTGTGTATGGATTCAAAATTAGAATTCAAAGAGTACTTAATCTTGTAAATCCCAATCCACTGTTATGATTAGAGTTTAGGCACTATGCCCTTCATCCACATGAAAGTATATATTTTAACGGTGTATGTGTTCTTGTCTTTCTGGCACTCCCAGAAATAAACATTTGTATCTAGTTTCAAAAACAACTTCTTAACCTTGTAGGTGAAGATTTTAGGGTTGGAGTACATGTGCTGTATTTTATTTATATGGAATAGATGGAATCCAAATGATTTGCATGTAGAAATGACTCATGAAGCATTAGGAATTAAGAATGATAATACTAGTTTTTCTTAAGCATTACAGTGATTAAAAAGCATTCTTTATGAATCCCGTTAATGCTGTAGATCTGGAGGGGAAGTCCTAAATGATCACAAAGCTTTGGAGGGTTTCAAGAATATGGACAAAGCAGATTTGACCTTTTGTGTGAGTGATACACACTCTCACAAAACATTTGCAAATGTTTTGCAAACATTGTGTCTGTTTGCAAAATGTATAATGTTTTGAAATATATCAGAATAAGGGAATTATAGAAGTAGGAAGTCACATTTCTAGAGCGTAAATTTTTTCCTCTGTTTAGTTCCCAAATCAGTAGTAATTTTTACATTCTTTTTGTGAAGCCCTATACACACCAGGCAGGTTTTTATGACCTTCATTACATGCACTGTAGTTTGGTTATGTCAATCCATATATGTGTGCATGCACACTCACTTGTCTAAAAGTGGTCTTGTTTGAATGCTGTACTAAGGTAAATGATGCAAAGTTCTGTGTTAGATACATACCTTTCTTCTTCATTTTCCAAAAGGAGTTTTATAAGCAATAGCAAAAATATTAATTTATTCCAGAATAATGAAAACATATTATTTCTGACTCTAAATATAACTGTTTTTTTCTTTTTATTGACTATTTTAAAATGACTTTGTTTTATTTATGTATGCATGAAGAACTTATCTAATTTAATTAAATATTTTGTTTGGTCACTTTTAAAGCCACATAACTCATCAGAATGGTTTGCAAGTCTGTCCACATTTTGTGGGACATGGGATAGGATCTTACTTTCATGGACATCCAGAAATTTGGCATCATGGTAAGAAAGTTAATTTAGGAGCTGTTTATTGAATGGAGTTGGGATAAGGCAGTTTTGCTCCTGATGGTTTAACTTTGAATCCACATCATCATCCTTTTATGTGTGTGGATTCAAAATTAGGATTCAAAGAGTACTTAATCATAACCAGCACATTACTACATTACTGGATTAGAGCCCAGTACTTTCATTCCCAAAATAAGGTTTATTTTACTTTTTGTCTTATCTTGGGAAAGTGATGGCTGGAAGGCACAATGACTATTTGTCTAGGAAGAGTTACTGCAAACAGAATGCCACTGCATCAGTGTCCCAGCGGCATGCACTTATGACTGTTTTCTGTTTCCCTTTTTCTACCCCCTTCTCTAACTGCTGACTGCTGTGGTTAAACTTCATTACATCCTACACAGCGTTGACAGCTGACATATTTAGCAGCATGTACTCTTTAGTGATTTTTAGATTATACCCACCCTGTGTTCCTTCCCCAGAATCTCTCGTTTTTCACTGCCTGGGTGTGCATCCTACAGTGGGAAGGCAGGGGTGGGCCACAAGGCAGTGGAGGGGGTTTAGGGTAGGAGGCAGTTCTTTGAAGTGCCCCCCAGAGGAGTGCACACCTGCACAGAGACCAAAGCACCCTGTGCAGGTGTGCACCCCCTCCTTGGGTGCTTGGGTGGGAGCAGTCCCTGGAGGAACTTGGTGCTTGGGTGGGAGCAGTCCCTGCCTGGAACCCATCCCCTGGAAGAGCCCTAGAGATGCAACAGGTCAGAACTCTCTTTGGGCAAAAAAGAGCCCCACTGAGGCAGCTCAGAAGGGATCCAGGATGGAGGGCAGAAATGGCCTCTCAGACATGTGCCCGACCCAGACCCAACACTTGGAGTTCTTTGAAGTCACCCCTGACCTTGCCTCATACTGCAACCTGTACCCTAAGTGGCTGCCTTTCCTTTGCATCTGTTCCTCACGATGTCTTTGTCTTTGGCATGGGGGTGGATCACAAGGCCCAGGACCAAGCAAAGCCAGGAGACCTCATAGCAAGTGTTGGGGTGGGGAGGTGGGAGTGGGGGATCCTGTCAAGTGTCTAAAACACCCAGGCTGCCCTGCTAGGCCTTGACCCCAAGTGCAGAAAATGCAAAGGCCCAGGCGCCCCATGTTTAACTCCTGGTTGGTAGCCGGCATCTAGGATTCTAGAAATCTCCACCCCCACTAATATCCCAAAAGAAAAAAAATTAAATTACCAAGTTTTTTGAACAGCCCAACCCCCCCTCTAATTCTGTTTCTTTCTAGTCTTCCCTCCATTTCTCATTCCCACTCCCCCAACCTACCCCGTGTTTTATTTTTTGCAGCAAATGACAGCGATCTACTCATGGAGGAGGGAATGGCCTTCACCATAGGTCAGTGCGGGATCTCCTCTTCAGAGAGTCCAGGCTCCCCCAGCAGAAGCAATGGCGCTGGCCTAGGCCAGGCAGCCCCATGAAGGACTAATAAAGTCAATCAGCATAATGAAATAATTCAGATGCATAATAAATCTGATTAAATAATATCCTTGAGACCCATCTTCCTAAATCAGATTCTTACCGACACATTTAGCAGACAGCAGCCCTCCAATGTCTAATTCTGTTACCAGTATAATGTGGTGTTTGGATTTTGGGGTGTGTGTGTGTGTGTGTGTGTGTGTGTGTGTTCGTTCATTAACACCTAGTAACTGGAGGCTATTATGTCCCTTGCTCCCTGTCAGCAAGTGGCACATACTCTCTGGTGGCCCATTCTTGGCTGATCCTGTGATTGGTAGCCCCACCAAATTTTAATCACCTAAGACCCGGAAGGCATCATGTTTCTGACTGTGGGATTTAATGGAGAAGCAATTAGAGTGAAATAAGAAAATTGTTATTTGCTGATTAATGAACATTTTGAGCATGTTTTAAAAATTCAAATATTTTTTGAAACTCACTGGTACTTATAAGAGGGACTGGTGTTTGGGTGGTTATTATCCACAGGGTCCTAATTAAGGCTTGATTAAAATGCCCTTTTTCCTCTAAAAAATTACGAACGAAGTAGGCAACTTCACACATTTTGAATGCTGTAACGTTTTCTCTTCCTACTGTTTAGTTTGTAGTGTACTATGTAAGCAACATCAATTATCAGCCCTTGCGATATGACAACACGAACCCTTGGGGGAAGTACCTGGGAGGGGAGGGGAGAACCTTCTTATTCTTTTATTATAATCAGCGGAAACAATGTTTAACTAGAATCTGATTAGATCACTGGAGTAATTCTTTTCTCTCTTAAAGAGCCAATCATAACCGAGGGATCACCTGAATTTAAAGTCCTGGAAGATGCGTGGACTGTGGTCTCCCTGGACAATCAAAGGTGTTTGCTTTCTGCCCGGTTGCTTTTAAATTGTGTGGGAAGGGAAAGTTCGTCTGCTCGCGCTGGTGAGCTTCGTTCCCGCCCGGCCTGCGCTAGCGCGAGTCCTCACCACTGCCTTCTGTATTGCAGGTCCGCCCAGTTCGAGCACACCGTCGTCATCACGTCGAGGGGCGCTCAGATCCTGACCAAACTACCCCATGAGGCCTGAGGAACGGCCCCAAGGTCGCAGAGGCTGGGCGCCTTTCTCCTAAATTGCTGAAGGCCAGCTGGAAAACTTTTAGAAGAAACGGGCGGGCCGCCGGTTGGTTGCGCAGCTGCCAACCTAGTAACAAGAAGCGTCTTGGAAAACCCGGTGGGAACTGAGGGCAGAAGGCCTGCGTGGCGGCGTGGCTACGGAGAGACTGGTCCTGGCGCTGCGCTCAGCTTCCCAGCTCGGGGAAATGTTTCTGGAGGGGCATGGGGACGCTCTCATTTGGAAGATGAGGGATTCCTAGAGGTGCTTGGTTTTTTCTTTCCCTTCTCTGGACTTGGCTCAAGTAAAAACCTTTCACTCCTAAACCATTATGTCTGCGCTCCTTGTCCCTGACAGTTAACTAGGGCAAGAAGAGGGTTGTTGGTTAATTTTTGAGTTTCTGGACTTCACATATGCGCGCATGAAGGAAAACCTGAGACTAGCTCTTGGCTGGACTTTTTATTTAAGTATCTTTTCCCCTTGTGGATCCTACATTGGCTAGCCCGGAGGGCACTCGCAGAGGCCCAGTGCTCCACAGCCTTTCTGGTTCTTTCCCCTTCCTAACTGCTTTGCAATGAAAAGATAGCCCGTATAGAGGGATTAGTTACAAATATTTCTTTGCCCGTGGACCCCGGGGCCTGGCCCTTCTGCAGGGCTTTATCAATACAAAAACAGGACTTTCGGTCCCCTGCGGCTAGTCTTCCCGCCCTCATCCTACCCTGTGGTGCCATCCCAGAGGTTTCCTTTGAGAGATCTCTCTCTCTCTCTCTCTCTCTCACACACACACACACACACACACACACACGAGACCACCGTTTAGTGCATGAACCCCAGGCTGATCTAACCTCTAAACTGACCTCTCCTCATACTGGCCCCCTTGGAACTGCTCAGGGCACTGGAGACCCAGAAGGACTCAGCAAGAAGAGACAAGGGCCTCGTTGGCAGAATTGGGTCTGGTGAGCTTCACTCCGGTTTGGCCTGCCTGCAACTCCAACTGCCTCAGGAACAGGAAATCTAAGGACTCACATTTCTCACTCAAGACTCATTGCTGCCTGGAGTTACCTTCCCTTTCCTTGCCCAGCTCTCCAGGACCTGTTCACACCTAGGCTCAGGGGTGGAAATGGGTTTGGCCTCTAGCGGGCCAGGCAGAAAGTAGCCCCCCCTCTGGTCATGGTTTTAGGAACAAGTCCAGTTAGGGTGTCCTGGCTGTCAGTGGTTTCCTAACTCTTGTTACTGAAGCAGGGTTTTTAAGTTGCCACCCACTAAGTATAGCGTGGGTTGGAATGCACCAAGGAAACATAGGGTACCTATAGCTGCCATGTCAGATGGCCTCTGTGATTGGGCTCCAAGAGCCAGCTCCTCTCTATGACACTCGCAGTGGTAGAAAAAAGGATAGGAAACTGAAGCCAATGAGCACGCTGGGAAAAGTGTTCAGTTGAAGCTTTTCCCTGAACTTGGGATTCTCTTGGGCACCCTCCAACCCCTCTGGCTCTCTTTCTCTGCATTCAGGGATGGAGAATTTGTTCAGAAATGATTTTGAGTCTAGTGGATCTGAGACCTGGAAAAGACAAAGAAGGGCTTGAAGATGTCCAAGGTTTACAGAAACACTTTGGGGGTCCTGAGACTTGATCAAGCAAAGGCTTAGAGACGGAAGCTGCTGCACTTGGACATTCCTGAGTCTCTAGAGAGGAGCAAGACCCACATGTCCTCAGAAGAGCTTTGCCTGAGAATGACTTCACTTCTCTCCTAGAACAGTAGGATTGCACCAATTAGCCCGTATCTTATCTACGAATCAGGTTTGCCAAGAATAATTTTATTAAGACCACAGGATTTTAACAACCACTGGGATAACACACTGCTTGGAGGTGTTTATGGGATAGCTTTAAATCCCATTTATTAAAGAAACTAACCTAAATTTTAAATATTGTACACATATACGTGTGTATACCATATATACCAGCACCAGCCAATACTCGCAGCTCTGTAGGAAACAAACTTCATTTAGAACAAACTGTTTAACATGCTTTGAAGTTGAAGTTAGGAAGCAAATTTAAATTGCCTAGCCCACTCTCCACCCCTCATCCCTGCCATCTTAATTGACTCCCAACCTCACCCAGGGCGGCTGGGATTCCAGCCCACGCGTGGCTACAGCTAACACCACCAGGCGTTACTCCCTCGATGTCTCCAAGAGGGCCTACTCTTAATCCGGGGCTTTCGGGATAAATGGGAGAGTTTTATTTCTTCTCAGACTTGGGACAGGCAGAGATCTAAGAAAACCGACGTTTCAGAACAGGTGTCGCCTTAGCGGCGTGAGGTGGACAGGCTCAGGGAGTAGAGATAAAACCACACGTTTAGAAGCTTGTCAAGGCCGATGTCTCAGCGACCGAAGTCTCGACTCAGCCGCCCCTCCCTAGACCAGCTTCTCTGGGATTGAGAAATAATGTCGAAGTGCAGACACTTCCTCAATAATTCATTTCTAAAATAAGCAAGGCTCTGAAACCTTTTCCCAAGGGCGCGCGTGCGGGTCCTTTTCCGTGGGAGCCAGCCCCGTCCACTGCGCTGCGAATGGCTTGGATTCCCCCAGATGTGGCCCGACGGAAAATCCTGGAGGCAATCGATACCTGCGGCGGCCTCTCTCCTTTTCCCTCACCTTGCAGTTATCTGGAATAAACTGGCCCTGGGTATCGCAGCTGTCGGTTTCCTCGCGCGTTTTCCTGAGCACCTGGAGACTCCAGCCGCGCTTCCCTCAGTCCCAACCGCAAACCCGCGCCAGTCACGGTGATCACTTACGTGGTCAGGGCCCGCAAAGCGCACAGGTGACCAGGGGCCCGGGCGGCATCCGTGCTGCTGTTGCAGGGTGCACCGCATCGCGCTCCACATCCCGCTCCACACCCCCAAACAGGCGCTAGAAAGGAGCAATTAAAACCACAAGTGCAACATGGAAATCAAGGAGTCCAGCAGCTCTGGGAGTTGTCTGGTAGCGGAGTCATTAGCTGGTTGTTGTTACAAAGTATCACTGTGTGGTTGGGTGATTAAGAAAAAAAAATCTTTTTAAACATTGGCAAACCCGTTATTGGTTTGGAGGATTGGAGGATTGGTTGTGGGTTTCTTTTCTTTTTCTTTTTTTTTTTTTTTTTTGCTTTTGTTTTTCTTTTTGCTCCAACCACGCTGCCTGTAATATTTCTGTCCCCAACATCATACTCTTAAACCAAAGGAGAGGAATTCTGCGGGTAGCAGCTGCTGCAACTGAAATTAAAAAAGAGAGAAGCCTCTCCCACTAATATCTGTAAAGACAACACCAATATAATTTGTTTTGAATGTTCATTTTTATTGGTATTCCTACTGCCAAAATGTGCTTGATTACAGAGGTTTGTCCTGCGATCATTGCGCATTCCAAACAGGGGAAGGTATATCGGCGAAGGTTCAGCTCAGGCCAGATCAAATCCCGTGCTGTTTAACGCTGAAAGGCTGCATGTTGCTATTAGTGTTAAATATATGGCTAATTATGCGTATGAAAATTAAACATCAGTGTTATGCTAATGGGGCGCCTTCAGCTGCGGATCCGAGCACTTGAGACTACCATTTAATCAAATGAATCAGTAACTAATACATCTGCACGTGTGAACTTTCACAAGATCATTTCACCGTTCCCGCCACACCGCTAAATTATGAAAGAAATAATTATCAACACTTTCTAATTAGCTAACAAAGTAATTTGGGATTCACCGTGAAGCTAGAGGAATGGGAAACCAACAGCCCCTTGAAGGTAGCGTGGTTCTCACCATGCCTCGAGGGGGTGTCTGTGTGGTGGTGACAGCGGCGGGGCGGGGTGCACTTTTCTGTACCTAGCGCCCCAGAAGATAGAAAATGCCTTGGCAGCTTTTGCCTCCACCAGCCCTGCCCCCCAGGCGCAGTGGGGCCCGCTTTGACCACCGAAGACTAGGAGGGTCCTGGGCGACAATGAGTGACATATCCACACACAGATACATGAGACTACCATTGGCCTGGTTTTGCCTCGAGTTTCGGTGTCCCCCAGGACTTCTAACTCCCTGTACTCTCTCCAGACCCCAGGAGGCCGGAAAATGACCACCCAGGGTCCGCGGCTCAGGCAGAACTGAGCTAGCTCGCTCCTAGGCTCCACTTGGTGCCGCGCCTTAGGGGGGCGAGTGAGCCCTGGGCACTCAGCGCAAAGGGAGCGGAGAGGGGAGGGGTGGTGGAGGAAGGTTGGGAGGGGAAAAGGGGAAGGAGGGGTGTCGGGGGGCGAGGGGCGGTGCGGCCGCCTTTCCTGGGAGGAGAGGCGAAGATTCCTGGCTATCCGCGCGCACTGCTTTAATCAGACCTGAGCAGCCTCGGGCTGGAGTGGCCAGCTGGGCCTGGAGCAATGCGAACCGGCCCCAAGGAGCGGCGGCGGCGGCGCGGCGGCCGAGTAAGTGAGTTCGCCGGGAGGGCCCCAAACCTCACCCCAGGGATACGGCAGAGTGGACCCGGGCTAGGGCGGGGCCTCCGGACAGCGAGGCGCTAGGCACGAGAAGCTGGGGAGGGCATCACTCTGTTGGCCTCCTCCAGCGCCTCCAGGGCGCGACTTCGCGCTCGGGATGCCGCGACCGGGCTTTAGAGCTGCCCTAGCTCAGTGCCAGACTGGGAGGGGGCGTCTAGGAGAAGCGGTACCGGGGTCCCCGGTGTTGGGGCGGGAGGCTGGAGACGGTAGGGCGGCCGCCGGGTCGCAGCTTGTTTCTGGAAAGTAAGGCGCATCGGGAGGCGGGAGGCTGAAGGACCGCGGGCCACGGCAGTCCCAGCGCGAGCGCGGCAGCCTATTGTGCGCCCCACGGCGCGCTCTGTTGCAGAGGAGCCAGCCCCGGCCGAGGAGTGCGGACGCGTCTCTCCCGAGGCCCAGCAGCCTCGTCCGCTCTAGTCCAGCGGAGCCGGAGCGCCTCGGACCAATCCCGGGTGATTATGCAAGGAAGCGGACCAATCAGCTCCGTCAGCTCATGAATATTTATGACCTTGGCTGAGTCAAAGCTTTGAAGCGAGTTTGAGGAGCTCAACAGCATCATGCTTAGACTTTTCAAAGAGACAAACTCCATTTTCTTATGAATGGAAAGTGAAAACCCCTGTTCCGCTTAAATTGGGTTCCTTCCTGTCCTGAGAAACACAGAGACCCCCCAAAAGGCAAGCAGAGGAGAGAGAGACCCACACCCAGACCCCGCGAGAAGAGATGACCATGACCACCATGCCAGAAAGTCTCAACAGCCCGGTATCGGGCAAGGCGGTGTTCATGGAGTTTGGGCCGCCCAACCAGCAAATGTCTCCTTCTCCCATGTCCCACGGGCACTACTCCATGCACTGTTTACACTCGGCGGGCCACTCGCAGCCCGAGGGCGCCTACAGTTCGGCCTCGTCTTTCTCCCGACCGCTGGGCTACCCCTACGTCAACTCGGTCAGCAGCCACGCGTCCAGTCCCTACATCAGCTCCGTGCAGTCCTACCCGGGCAGCGCCAGCCTCGCCCAGAGCCGCCTGGAAGATCCAGGTACGTGTGCCTGCCCGGGAGAGGGGCAAGAAGAGGCACGGAGGGAGAGAGGGAGGGGAGGGGAGGGTGCGGAGAGGGAGGGGAGAGAGAGAAGAAGGAGAGAGAGGAGGGAAAGGGTGAGAGAGAGGTGGGGTAGGGGTGGGGAGGGCGCCGAAGCAGTGGAGGTTTCGGGTATCAATCTATGGGTACCTGTTATAGCAAAGAAAAAAAAATTTAAATCCACCCAGCTAACAACTATCTAGCAAAGGATAAATAAATCCGAGAGCGTCCCCTGGCACTGGCTGGGCCTCTGGGTGGCTTGGTACGCCGAGCACACACTGCCCCGCTGGAAAACAGAAACCCACATGTTCACGTATTAGTCTCGGTAATTATTTATTGCGTAGCGCTATAAACAATGTATGCAATTATGGGTAATTAAACCTCAACTACCGCCTGCAAAAACAGCAAACTTTCCCTGCAAAAGCAGAGCTGCGCGCCTGGGAACTCCCCCAGTCCGCCTGCAGAGGCCGGGTCAGGCCCTCGGGCTTTCGGGCCC
Organism: Saccopteryx leptura; assembly: GCF_036850995.1. NCBI lineage: Eukaryota > Metazoa > Chordata > Mammalia > Chiroptera > Emballonuridae > Saccopteryx > Saccopteryx leptura. Next base: position 58,149,625 of record NC_089509.1, read on the forward strand.
CTTCCCTGGCTCTCGGAGTTTCCTGAGCGTCCTCTCTCCCAGCCTCGCCCCCGCCAACCTTCGGTAGCCATTGGCCCCCGGTTCCTCACACTAAAGACCTTCCGTCCTGTTCACCACGGCACCCGCTTCTGCTGTCTCCCCAGGGGCTGATTCTGAGAAGAGCACGGTGGTGGAAGGCGGCGAAGTGCGCTTCAATGGCAAGGGGAAGAAGATCCGCAAACCCAGGACGATTTACTCCAGTTTGCAGTTGCAGGCTTTGAACCGGAGGTTCCAGCAAACTCAGTACCTAGCTCTGCCCGAGAGGGCGGAGCTCGCGGCCTCCTTGGGACTCACGCAGACGCAGGTACCTCGCTGCTGCCCCAGCCGTGCAGGCCTCCCGCGCCGCCTGCGCCCAGAGCTTCGCGTTCTGCTCCCCGGCTCTCAGGGTCGGGCAGGGGGGGAGGGAGAGAGGGAGAGACCGTGGGAGCGAGTGAGTCAGTCCGCCCGCAGTCGCCCCCACGGCTCTCCCGGCGTCTCTCCTTCCTCCCTGGCTCTCTCCGCACTCTGTACTCCGCTGCTTGCCGCCTGGCCCTCCGTCCCTGCACAATCTGATTAGGGCGCAGGGAGGATTTCCCCAGACGTTTTGTTTAGGGATTCTGAGGTCACACGTGCCAGGACAACTGGAACGATAAACACGGGGCTTAATCCCTTCTTTGCCTTTAAAGTGTGTGTCTAATCACTCCGGGCCTGGGCCTGGGCCTCTGTGTCCCTCTCGCTCTTCTTCCTCCTCTCCGGGCTGGGGTTGGGGGATCTTTGCCTCCGCCCTCTCATTTCTCCCAAGACCCAGGCCCTGGAAGAGAAACGGACCTTCCTTCCCGGATTTCTCTAGGACTCAGGGCAGTCCATGGGCATTTTGATGACTGACGACTGGTGCGGGTTTCCAACGACCGAAACGGGATTCGGAGCAGAACTAGGGAGACGGATGCTTAGGAAAGGTTGACATAAGTCCAAATGAAAAGTTTAACAAAACTTTGTGGCCTCCTTAGTAAGCCCCCAACTCACTCCAGAGCAGAAAGGATGGCAAAGAGAAGGTGGGTCGCATTGCAAATAAATGTCTTTCACTAGAATTTTATTGATGCTCATATTGGAACTGAAGGCTCTATGTGTGCAGGCGCTACGTCTTCCCCAGACGGTTGCCAGCTAGCTGGCCCGAGTCCCAGGCGAGAGCAGGCCTAAGCTCCCCGCTCACCCGCACCACCACGCCCCCTGGCTCCGGGAGAGCCGCACCTGCCCGCCGGCCCCCGCTCGCCGGGGTCGGAAACCCGAACCTGTGGTGACAGTGGTGGTGACAGTGGTGGTGACGGCGGTCTGCCCCCACAGCTGGGAGCTGCCCGGTCGCGCAGGGCAGCAGGGACGTTCTTTCTCGCTATCCCACCGCACCCTTATCTCCCCGCGACCACGACCCGCACAAGGGACCCAGCCCGAGTCACGTTGCTGTCCGCTCTTGCAGGTCAAGATCTGGTTCCAGAACAAGCGCTCCAAGTTTAAGAAGCTGATGAAGCAGGGCGGGGCGGCCCTGGAGGGCGGCGCGCTGGCCAACGGCCGGGCGCTGTCGGCCGGCTCCCCGGCGGGGCCGCCGGGCTGGAACCCCGGCTCCTCCTCCGGGAAGGGCGCGGGCGGCAGCGCGGGCTCCTACATCCCCGGCTACACGTCGTGGTACCCCTCGGCGCACCAGGAAGCTATGCAGCAGCCCCAGCTCATGTGAGGTCGCGCGCGCGGTCCTGCCTGGCTCCTCCGCGTTTCTCCGGGTCCGGGTCCCTCGCGCCTCTCGGTCCCTCCGCCCAGTCCGTGTGCCCTGGACCCGGGGACAGGACCAGAGGTAAAGCAGAAGGACCAGTGAGTGCAGGATGCGAGCGCCTCCTCAGAGCCCCCTGGCTGTCTGGACCGGCCATTTCCCTGGCGCGCTCACACCCTCGCCGGAACGCCTGGCCCGGCCACGCGGTCACAGCGGAGAGAAACCTCGGAGCCGCAGCCGCGGGAGGAGCAAGACAGCCCGCTGGACCCGGCCCGCGACCCTCAGCTGTGTGGCAGTATCAGGAAAAAACATACGCAATGTAGAAAAAGCAAAAGCTGTTTTCTGTCTTGTCCGTCTCTCGTCTCCTTCTGCTCTGTTATCTGTGCGCTGCCACGTCGAGGTCCTCGTCCTCCGCTGTCCTCATCCTGTGGCCTCTGAGAAATGTCACCAGATCTGAGCAGGCGCGGTCCGCCGGGCCGCCTCGTTTCGGATCCTGGGATATTTTGTCCTTTCAGCCTTTTTCCTGGGCCTGCCTAGACATCTGTGTAGCTCCTTTGAGAAGTGAGGGGAAATTGGAGGGAGGGGGGGTTATTTATTGAGAAACGGGCCGCGCCCGAGGCTGACTGTGCGCCAGTGCGCAAGGGCACGAGGAGCCGCGGGCCAAACAGACCGATTACTTTAAACGCACTCGGAAAAACGAATAAGAACCTGGTGATTTTAAACTTATACAGTAACTTTTGTACTTCGCTGGTTTTAAAGAGGTTGGAGCCGAATGATTTGCATATTTTACAAGTCCCATATTACTTAAAAAAAAAAAAAGAAATTAAGCCAACACAATTTCTCATCTCAAGAAGAACCCTTAGTCCCCTTGCCTGGACAAAAAGGAAAAGCTGAGTTCCCTCCTTAGGGAGAGAAGACCCGTGGGCCGCGGTGAGGAAGTAGACGGGCGTGAGCCAGTGCCCTGATGCCAGTGGGCTTGAAAGTAAGACAGGAGCAGCTTTACAACAATCCCCAGAGCCTCGACCAGAGCGATGCCAACCACCCCCTGAACACAGCCTCCAGTGCAGGATCTAATCGCTGTACATATTGTTGTTATTAATTATTATTGTTATTATTGTTCTGTAAACATGTTGCACAAGCTTAGCTTCTTTCTGTTCCGTTGTGTGTGGCTGTAAAACCTGATGCTTTGTGAAATGAGAATCTTGACATTTTACTCGTGAAATTTGGAAAATGTGATTCATTGAAATCAACCGTGTTTTGTGTTCTCTATGTCAAAGTTTAGTTTTATATTGAGAATGTTAACTTATTGCTTTGTATCTGGGAAAAAAAGAACTTTGTAAATAAGTTATAAAGTTTCTTTGAGACAGTAAAATTATGGTTTCGAGAAAGAGCTGCTGTGCGGTGTCCTGTGTGAGCGGGTGCTGGGCGCTGGCCTGGCTCCCGCCTCTGGGGTCTCTGCAGGGGCTGAGTCTGACTCCGGACGCACCAGGTGTGGGGTCTGGGCCTGCGGGGCGCCCGCTGGAGTGGCTCTCGCCTCTGGGGTCTCTGCAGGGGCTGAGTCTGACTCCGGACGCACCAGGTGTGGGGTCCGGGCCTGCGGGGCGCCCGCTGGAGTGGCTCCCGCCTCTGGGGTCTCTGCAGGGGCTGAGTCTGACTCCGGACGCACCAGGTGTGGGGTCTGGGCCTGCGGGGCGCCCGCTGGAGTGGCTCTCGCCTACCTTCTGGCTCCTAACTGCCAAGGGGTCTGATCCCTACCTGGGTTAGGGGTGTCCCTGGGAAGGGGGATCAGGAACAGGTGCAGCGTGACAGAGACAGGAGTGAGGAGCCAGAGGGACGGCGAAGGCCGGCTGAGAGGAGATCAAAGCAGAACTCAAAGACAGCTGGCCAGGGAGACCTGAGTGACCTCCCGTCACCCACTCACATACATGTCTGGTCACCTTGCGGAAGGCCTAGGAGCCTGGAGAGGGGGGGACGCGGGGCTTCTCCCTCTGCCTCCGCAGGGTCTGGCCTCCTGGCTCTTGCTTGCCCGGAGGACGGGCGCTGGATCTCGACGTGGAAAAGATGAGGCCAGCCACCGGAAAGGGCCCGAAAGGACGCGTTTGCCAGGCTGTCCCCAGTCAATCAGTGAGCTGCGGAAGGCAGTCTCAGAGCGCCCCCCGGGGCGCCACAGCCACCTGCCGCCACCCACAAGGCCCCAGCCACAAGGAGAGCCCCATTCCCGCCTTGTAACCCCAGGCTTTTCCTCTGCGCCTGGGAGACGTGGAGGGGCCACAGAAGGGCCGCGTGGCCTCCGCTGACTTGTTGGAACCAGAGAGCTGGCCAAGTCGAGACCCCACCCCAGCCCGAAGGGTCTACAGGCCAGGCCGCGAAGGGGCAGCTACAGTGAACCGCTCAGACGAGTTCGCTCCGACGCACAGGCGCTGGGAGCAGGTGACCCAGCCTGGCCTGCCCTCCGCCCCGCGGCCGGGCGTCTCAGCCCGGCCTCAGCCCCAGGTCCCCCGGCCGCCCTGGGGAAGGTGGGGACCGCAGAGGGTCCCCAAGGGCTGCTTGGAGCGGTTCCCGCTTCCCTCACACCTGCCTTCCGACGCCGGCCCTCTGCCTTGGGGGGCCCCTTGCAGCGCGCGGTGGGGAGCGCAACGAAGGAGGCAATGATCTGTGTTGTGACAAGCACCCATTTTTCAATTGGTGCCGGTGAAAGATCAGACGCGCCAGGCTCTCCCGACGCCCTTCGGGAAAGGGCGGGAGGCAGCGGAGGGAAGGGATGGAGAGAGCGGAGAGGGAGTGGGGGTGTCGCCCGGGGGGACCCCAAGGCCCCTTCCAGGACGGGGCTGGGCTTTTTCCTCTCCCGCAGGTCCCAGAACCTGGAGCGCTAACAGGAAACGAGACCTCCGAGACCAGGATGCGTGTGCGAACCGGCCTCGAAGCTGAGAGAGGACGAGCCCGCGCGCCGGGACAGGGAACTCCTGCATTCGGCTTGCCTGC